>NW_027211065.1:0-47500 GCF_029030835.1 Brachyistius frenatus
TTACCTGTATGTTACCTGCATGTTACCTGTATGTTACCTGTATGTTACATTACATTACATTTCATTTCATTTAGCTGACGCTTTTATCCAAAGCGACTTACAAGAAGTGCATTTCAACCATGAGGGTACAAAACCCAGGACAACACTGTTACCTGTATGTTATCTGCATGTTACCTGTATGTTACCTGCATGTTACCTGTATGTTACTTGTATGTTAGCTGCATGTTACCTGGATGTTACCTGCATGTTACCTGTATGTTGCCTGTATGTTACCTGCATGTTACCTGTATGTTACCTGCATGTTACTTGTATGTTACCTGCATGTTACCTGTATGTTACCTGTATGTTGCCTGTATGCTACCTGCATGTTACCTGTATGTTACCTGCATGTTACCTGCATGTTACTTGCATGTTACCTGCATGTTACCTGTATGTTACCTGCATGTTACCTGCATGTTACCTGTATGTTACCTGTATGCTACCTGTATGTTACCTGCATGTTACCTGTATGTTACCTGTATGTTACCTGCATGTTACCTGTATGTTACCTGCATGTTACCTGCATGTTACCTGCATGTTACCTGGATGTTACCTGCGAGACTGATCAATGTTTAATGGGTGATATTTAAAACTAAAAGAAAAGCCAGATACCACGAGAGACAAAATGTATCTACAATCCTTTGCAAAAAGCTTTAAGCACTTTATATTTATTTAGATTATTTTACATCAAACCACAAACAGCCAACAGAGGCAACAGATTATGTTCCACTGGACCACATCCTAAAGAAACATCCTCACACACAAGAAGAAGCAGGAGTCCTGAACTCAACATCATGGAGTCAGAGACAGAAGACACAGAGACAGACTGAATCCACAAAGAGCTCACAGCAAATAATGACTTAATCACTCGGTCCAGGAAATCGTGATTTTGTGATTCTAATAATGAACACAAATTCAAGCAAACTACGCAATATTTGCAGGAATTTGCAATTTGTTTAAATTTCCACAATTTCTCTGCAAAATACATCATCAGCAGAATCTGTGCTGAAAGTACTAACAGAACAAAGGAAATCTTTTAAAACAAAACTGTCTTTATTAACAACAATAACTCCTCATTTCCAACCAGAAAGTCTCTGCTCCTGTTTTCATCACCAAATAGAACTGTTCACCAGCTGATGTCGTCCTTGTTTCTATATTCCAGTCACAGACGGTCTGTTCTGGAAACATATGCAGCCTTTAGGACCTTTTAGGACCTTTGAGGAGCTTTATCGCCACGGTCCTCTAAGTTCAATAAATACATAGAAAACATTAGAACTAAAATATTTCTGTGATGTGCAGCAGGATTATTATCACAGGAAGTGATTACACATTTATTCCTTTATCAAGTAGTTCTTAAAAAAAAAATTCAATTTTTCTTTCTAAATTTGCAATGTTTAAGAAAATCCACCGCAAAATCAAACATTTTTGATTGCAACAATCACAAAAAACTCCTGCAGGGACTGTTTAATGTAAGTTTTATGTCAGTTTATTATTTTTAAACCCTGATCGTACAGTCGGATGGAGAAAAATCTGAATGTTTTAAGTTCTTAAAACTTTTGCACAGCACTATATTTTTCCGGTAGCTCTTTAAAATCACAGGTCTGCCATGCAGAACTAAAATAACTGTAACACGGAGGAGACGGTTGGTTAAAGAAGTGAATGTGTTTTTGTGAAGTCGTCCCTGTTCTCACTGTGAAGAGATCTTATTTGACAATCAAATAATGTTTAATTAAACAGCCTGAAATCTGAATGAAGGTGTGTGTGTGTGCGTGCGTGCGTGTGTGTGTGTGCATGTGTGTGTGTGTGCGTGAGCGTGTGTGTGCGTGAGCGTGTGTGTGTGTGTGTGTGTGTGTGTGTGTGTGTGTGTGTGTGTGTGTGTCCTCACCGCGGTAGTAGAAGAGGCACATGTCCGACAGAACGAACCACCTCCTCTTCCACAGCTTCATGCCTGTGCTGTCCTGCAGGGGTCAAAGGTCACAGAGCATCAGTCAGTAACAGAGAACGATCCTCTCTCTCTCTCTGAGTTTCCTCTCCTTACTCCTATGATCCCCCACCCCCATTCCCTCCTCCCCCTCCTTCTCTCCCTCCGGCGGTTTCTATTAAGCAGCTTCTCTCTCCTCCTCTGAGACAAATTGCTGTGCTTTATCTCTTCATAATATGGTGACAAATTGTCCTGTGTGGTGCTGAAGGCCTGAGCTTTGTTCTCCTCGCTGCTGTAATGACTGCAGAGACAGGAACAACTTTTCTTAGACGTTCACTCACTCAGGTCTTCAACTCTGTTTATCATGTTCAGCCACACATCCTGAGGTTCGAGGCGGTGGGTAAACAGTGATGACATCTCTTCAGTGTGTGTGTGTGTGTGTGTGTGTGTGTGTGTGTGTGTGTGTGTGTGTGTGTGTGTGTGTGTGTGTGTGTGTGTGTGTGTGTGTGTGTGTGGGGTGCTGGTGTGGGCCACAGACTGTTTATAAAAGTGTTCTGATAGGCTCTGTGTGATGAGACGGGGGAGTCGGCTGATAGGCTGCCTGGAATCAGGGGTTGTTGTGGAGACGAATTGTGTCTCAGAGATTAGCAGCTCTTCTGTCATCTCGGTAACACAATCGGTCACGATGCAACACAAACACACACACAAACACACACATCTAAACACACTCAATTCATTTAACAGAATTAACTAATTTCACCAAGGGCACCTTTTACACCACCACATCTGTACTTTAGTTACACTCTCTGTTTACTCCTTTAATTTGATTCCTTTTGGGAGAATGAAAATATCTCCACATGCATCCGTCTGTTTTCAGCCCATCACACAGCTGTTCCACACAGAAACACAACTGTGTTGTTGTAGTTCTTTAGTCACAATGAACTGAATTCACATTACAAAGAAAAAAACACGAGTCCTGCACACAGACTTTATATAAAAGTGTTCGTAGCTTCAGGTCTGTAAAATGGTTCCGATCCAGAAGTGTCTTCAGCTGCAATACCAGCGAGTGCCACTAGAGGTCGGCTCCAAAAAGCCTCCGGCTCCATAGACTCCCATTCAACTTCTCTCATCAAATCCAAAGTGAATAAAATGTGTCCATCAGTTATCTCGGTGTTGTTAGCTAAAGTCACTCCTTCTTCTTAGTTTTCTGGAGGTCCATCTGAAAATAATCCCTCATTAATTAGAAAAGAAGATTCAAGAAGACCTGTTTTTGGGGGCGTGTCTGTTTGATTGACAGGCCTGTGGTGCAGTCAGGTTACAGCTATCGGTGGGCGGGACGTAGTATCGTCAGGTTTCCGATCAGATCAGTCAGATCCACCTCTGGCTCCTCCCCCAGCTCGTCCAAATATTTTAGATTTTTTAGATTTTATACACTTTATTAATCCCCGAGGGGAAATGTCTTCGCTACAGCAGGGGGGCTCTCAGGGGGGAGCTGCTGCAGCAGGCTGCCACTAGCGCGGCGCCAGGTAACCTGAACTGAAGTGCATGTTTTTGGATGATGGGAGGAAGCCGGAGAACCCGGAGAGAACCCACGCAAGCACAGGGAGAACATGCAAACTCCGCACAGAAAGGCCCAGGACCGGATTCGAACCCAGAACCTTTTTACTGTGAGGCGACAGTGCTAACCACTGCACCACCGTGCCACCCTATGGTCACTTCCTGCTCCAAACCGCTCCGAACTAACAAGATGGTGACGGACAGAATCTGAACTGGAGGATTCATAACGTTCACAAACCAACGATGACATCACTGATGGGTGATGACATCACTGATGGTTGATGACATCACTGATGGTGGATGTTGGTGTGAAGTATATTGATTCTGGTCTCAGAGGAAAAACAGTGAGCAGAGGAACAGGGCCTGAGGCTGGGAGGAAGGTCCTGTGGTCACAGGTCCACTGAGCAGCTGAATCTCTGATCCACTGTAGAGCCGTGGGACCAAAATACTGCTCAGAAAGGTAATGAGAAAACCAGTTGGGCCTTCAGCAGGAATAGCCTCCTCCTCTTCATCAGTGTCCACAGGAACCAGCAGGAGTCAGTGTTTCCCATGAAGGAGTCGGTTCTGTTCGATCTTCGAGAACAACTGTGATGAAAAAGCTCGCTGCCATTTTGTTTGACTTCATTCATTCGGTGTGACTTTGTGTTCATGCTGGTGGAGCTCTGTCTGTTTGTATGGATTTGGAAGGGTGGTCAGTCTGGTGCGGATGATGTAACTTCTTGTTCAAACTTCAAACGTCTGTTTATGAAAAATTGTGATTTCCAAAAAGGGACGCTTGAAACATTGTTTCTGTCTTCCTAAAATTCACAATAAGCCTGAGCTGTGGCTCCTTCATGAACTCTTTGTCTTATCTTATCTACAAGGATATTCTTTAGAGACAGTGACACCTGGGAAAAGATGATAAATTATAGATTTATCATTTTCCAAGACTGACGTTTCAGATATCTGGAACATGTTTGTGATGCTGCATGAGGCTTCATCAGAGTCATAAGACTCAACACTATAAAACAGACTTTTCCTTCAGTGAAATAACAAATGAACCAGTGACTTACCTGCAGATGAAACATAAAGCCAGATTCTCTGACATTACAGCATGCTTGGAAAAACAGCGAGCAGTAAAAAAAAAAACCCCAGAATTCCACAAACCTAAACACATCCCATCATCTCAAATCTCTGCTGTACCTGTTTGTAGAGCCAGTTGCTCTTCACCACCGGAGCATTGAGGTTCCTCTTGATGGAGTTGGACCTCTTGCCAAAGTTGTGGACTTTTTTGGAAGATCTTGAAGGCTGTTGAGACACAAATAAATTTAAAATCTGGATGAGTTGCATATAAAAGTTATAATCAACAAAATAACCTTGTGACACCTTCATGAAAACCACGATTGTGTCTCTGTCTTCCATCCGCAGAGTGAACGCAGCAGGAAGAATCAGAGACATGGAGAGGAGAAAATAGAAGCTCCTCATCTCAACACTACGGCGCTTCGCTTGTAAAGAAGAATACGGAAACAGACGCTATAAAAAGCAACAGCAGACAGAAGTATTCAGCTCATTAAACGCCGCCCGCTCCACATCCTCCATACATCAGGGAACACTTAGTGCAACATGCAGCTTAAAAACCTCTTTTATGTCAGTCGACTGCAGAGAAATACAACAAGTTCTTTCATTAAATCTGTATTTATATCAAACAGGATGAAAATGCTGTTGCATCCACAGTAATGTTCTACAATCAGAGAGTCTGTTGTTTGTTCCGTCCTTCTGTCCAACACACTGAAGGCCTAAAGCCAAAGTCACACCTGGATTCTTCTCCGAGGTGTTTTTGACGAATATCATAGATTCTGCATCGCTGGAAAACAACCTTCCGTTGGTGCACGACAATCTGGAGGATGTTACACTATCCATCTTTAGTGCTTTAAACTGTCTCTTAACAACATTCAATATTTCAGAGGACCTTCTGTGCTTTTAAAGGTGATTTTCTATTTCAGGAACTCAATGATCAGTGAGCTTTTTTTTTAACCTCATGATGATCAGTTCTGCTGTTAATCTCCGCTGGATTTCACAAACTGAGAAGGATCCGACATCACTGAAGACACCGCGGAGACAGACATCATCATGTCCATGTGTCCAACTAGTCCTCATCCATATATGCTCAGCTGTGTGACGGTGGTTTGCTGTCTTGTATTTCAGAGGTGATGAATGGATTTGACCGGTTGGCTATAGTCCTGCAGGGACACTTCAGAAGGTTCCTGAAGTTCAGAACCCAGCACCACAGGTTCAGGTGCCGGCTGTAGATGATGTCATCAGTCATTTTATTTCAGCACCTGCTCAGTCATGAGAAACCTCTGCACACCGAGCTCTGTGGAGGTCAGTCTGTCATCTGTCTGTCAGTTGTGGCGGTATGAAATGACCAAACTGTCACAACTTACAGCTTTAGAGTTTCATCCTGTGACCTCAGCATGTGCTGAGAATAATGATACGTTACAGACAGTCACCTAGGAAACGCAGGGAGTGATGACATCACATGGACTGAGCAGCAGACTTCAAATTACAGAAACAACTTCATCAGGACCATAAATTCCCGTTCAACAGAAGGCAGCTGTGGAGGGGCACATGCTGAAAAATGACCGAGGTCTGAATCTGAATCTCCACTGAGTCCTACAGATGAGAATATGCAAACTCTCTGCAGGATGTTTTTCCTCTACAGGCCAGAGCTGAATCACATTCAATGGTTTCTTTAATTTCACTGTTCCATTAAGATTTCCATGAATTTGAAACAAGGGAGACAGCAGAGAATAAAGTGGATAGGGGTTGGCTATTTAGAAATTTTAATAAGAGAAGAAAAGACCCTAAAGCACATCTGATCACCCTGTTACTGTGAGAACGAGGGTACTGTGGCACAGGTTTGTTTTGTGGCCTTTAAACCAAAGAAAAAGTTAAATATTTACCCTGCAAAATATCATCAAAATATCATCATCTTCTTTATGGTTGTGTTGACCTTTTTCCTAAGATGCGTCTTCTATAGGCGGTCTGTGCTTCTCTTTTCAAACTGTTTCCCAGCGAGGCATGAAGCTGCAGCCATACAGCGCGGTTATGAATAATGCTTTCTCATGAATACGGGAAGATATGCGCTGTTATACTTTCTTTAGCCCGTGTAAGAATGACTTATTCATGCAAACACTGAACTTCTGATTTGATCTATGCATGCATATTTATCTCCTGTGTGTTTATGTGGTTTATTAACCATTTATAGGACACGCTGCTCAGCGCTGTGACCTGTGCAAGCAATAATACACCTGACGTCCTCCTCCTCCCACTCCTCCAGGCTGAGATGAACCGTAACGACATAACATGGACAATCAGTGACAACTCAGCGTGTTGCCATGGTGACTGGCCTGAGGCTGACCTCCAGCACAGCATTGTTGGAACAGCAGGAGGTTTTAGTACTAGATGGTTTAATGTATTTCCTTTTAATTATTCAATCAGAGGCCCCTACAGTCGGAGGCCCCTACAGTCAGAGACTGTTCAGAGGAGGATGTTGCACAAACTGCTCAAACAGCAGTGTTGCAGATCCCCTTAAAGAGTTTGTACTGTTACATGTAGTATGTTTACAATTGGGACATACTACGTCATCATAAAAATGCACCTTGAACTTTGACCCTTTAATCATATCTGTTGCGATCCGTAGCGCGATATTTGAATTGAAAAGGATGCGATTTAGAACGAGTACGCTTCCTTTAAATGCCTCTTCTCCTTCCTCCTTATGTGGGCGGAGCATTCGCGCCACTATCTCTCTTAGCATCTTAGTCGATGTGACGTATTTTCCGCAACGCAAAGGATTGTGGGTCAGAACATCCAGAGTATCATGCTGAACTGCAGACTTTAAAATACGACCAGATGCAGTAGAACATCCTGGTA
The DNA here is from genome assembly GCF_029030835.1 of Brachyistius frenatus. Taxonomy (NCBI): domain Eukaryota; kingdom Metazoa; phylum Chordata; class Actinopteri; family Embiotocidae; genus Brachyistius; species Brachyistius frenatus. The sequence goes on from NW_027211065.1 coordinate 7,430, forward strand.
CTTTTGGCATCCTATGTTTAACATGTACTGGGACATGCTAAATCTTCCTCAGGGTAAATAACAAAACAAGCACGCCTCCTTGAGGACACTCCCATAACAAATAAATCCCCCCTCACCCCACCAGCCCTGCTTGTCCTAGAGGTCATAACCACATCTCTGCATTGAATTATTATAAATACATATTAATCTCATCAGGATCTATATTTAATGTTCAGGTGTGGTGATGAAGACTGACCCGTGTGGATGAGGTGGAGGTGGTGGTGGTGGTGGTGGCGGTAGTGACGGTGGTGGCCGGGCTGCCGGGGAAGGTGCTGTAGTCAGAGCCACCGGTGTAGTTGGACGCCTCGCTCATGGTGCTCATGGGACGCTCCTTCTTGTCGCTGCTGCTTCCCTGCTCTGACGAAGCGTTCGGAGCCGGCCTGCCACAGGACGGGAGACATAGAGAGGCAAAGAGAGGCGGAGTCAGTCACACATTTCACCTTTACATACAGATGTGTAGAAACAACATAGAGGCTTTATCAAGACTGCACTTTTCAGATGTAAAAAACACACAGCAGAGCAGTTTGTGTTTGTAATCACATGAAAAGTGAGACCACAGTTTTATGACAGACTCACGCTGCTGTTCTTTCTCACAAATATTCTACACAGTGACACGGCTGGGAGGTGAGAGGTGGTCGGCCATTGAACTTCAGCCGAGCAGAGACATCAGTCCAGACTCAGTTCATTTGATGCTTGACTTTCAGGGCATGAGGAACTGTTGACTGTCAGCGGTCAACATCCGTCTGCTTTAACTATAAATCCTGTTGTGAGAATAAACATTCACGCTAACTGCAAAATTTTCTCCTTCAGTTCAGTTCCTCAGATCTTGAAAAAAAATAACAAATAAAAGAGCCACTCTCCGAAAACATGTCTGTGTGCACAGAGCTGCTGTTCACATCTTTAAATACTGCTTAAAGGGAAAACAGCCTCGGTTTGGTTATCTGTTACCATACATGCTGAAACATCTCAACAGACACAGGTTTACATGCTAAAAACTCTTCCTATATATATATATATATATATATATATATATATATATATATATATATATATATATATATATATATATATATATATATATATATATATATATATATATATATATATATATATATATATATATATATATATATATATATATATATATATATATATATATATATATATATATATATATATATATATATATATATATATATATATATATTCTACACAAATCACATGACACATATGTTTGTTGTGTTGTTTATTTCACATGGACCAATCATCAACCGATGTCACCCGTTGATTTATGAACATTATGAATCCTCCAGTTCAGATTCTGTCCGTCATCATCTTTGCTAGTTCGGAGCGGTTTGGAGCAGGAAGTGACCATATTTGGACGAGCTGGGGGAGGAGCCAGCGGTGGATCTGACCGATCTGATTGGAAACCTGACGATACTACGTCCCGCCCACCGATAGCTGTAACCTGACTGCACCACAGGCCTGTCAATCAAACAGACACGCCCCCAAAAACAGGTCTTCTTGAATCTTCTTTTCTAATGAATGAGGGATTATTTTCAGATGGACCTCCAGAAAACTAAGAAGAAGGAGTGACTTTAGCTAACAACACCGAGATAACTGATGGACACATTTTATTCACTTTGGATTTGATGAGAGAAGTTGAATGGGAGTCTATGGAGCCGGAGGCTTTTTGGAGCCGACCTCTAGTGGCACTCGCTGGTATCGCAGCTTAACACACTTCTGGATCGGAACCATTTTACAGACCTGAAGCTACGAACACTTTTATATAAAGTCTGTGTGCAGGACTCGTGTTTTTTTCTTTGTAATGTGAATTCAGTTCATTGTGACTAAAGAACTACAACAACACAGTTGTGTTTCTGTGTGGAACAGCTGTGTGATGGGCTGAAAACAGACGGATGCATGTGGAGATATTTTCATTCTCCCAAAAGGAATCAAATTAAAGGAGTAAACAGAGAGTGTAACTAAAGTACAGATGTGGTGGTGTAAAAGGTGCCCTTGGTGAAATTAGTTAATTCTGTTAAATGAATTGAGTGTGTTTAGATGTGTGTGTTTGTGTGTGTGTTTGTGTTGCATCGTGACCGATTGTGTTACCGAGATGACAGAAGAGCTGCTAATCTCTGAGACACAATTCGTCTCCACAACAACCCCTGATTCCAGGCAGCCTATCAGCCGACTCCCCCGTCTCATCACACAGAGCCTATCAGAACACTTTTAATGATACGCTATCTCTGAGCGGGACATTAAACAGAGGGACGATGAGAGGAAGATGAGGGGACGGTGGGAGGAAGATGAGGGGACAGTGGGAGGAAGACGAGGGGACGGTGGGAGGAAGACGAGGGGACGATGAGAAGAAGATGAGGGGACGACAGGAAGAAGACGAGGGGACGATGGGAGGAAGATGAGGGGATGATGGGAAGAAGATGAGGGGACGACGAGCGGAAGATGAGGGGACGATGAGAGGAAGACGAGGGGACGGTGGGAGGAAGACGAGGGGACGATGAGAAGAAGATGAGGGGACGACAGGAAGAAGACGAGGGGATGACGGGAAGAAGACAAGGGGACGACGGGAGGAAGACGAGGGGACGACGGGAGGAAGACAAGGGGACAATAAGAGGAGCGCTGCAGAAACGCAGATTGTTGAAGTCGGTCGGTGAATCACAGCTTTCATTCTGTGCGTGTCACCTCTGATATATTCCTCCGTGTCCGACCGATTTAAATGACCTGCCAACTCGGCCTGACAAATTGAACCCGCTCAAAGTTCTCTGCCCCTCGTCGGGTCGAACAACAACAGCTGATGTGAGAAAAAACCAGTTGAAGGTGCCTGAGAGGATGAAAAGCAGCAGTGACTCAGTGACAGCTTTATCTCTCCAAGGTCAGCAGCAACACCAACAAACATCCTCCCACGTGTTCATCAGGAGCCGTCTCATATCGTGTTGGTCTTGGATTGTGAGTTCAGTTTGTGTTCTGTGGGATCCACGTTGTTTTTATTGTTGATGGCACACAGGCAGGTTTTCTATGAGCTCAGCGGGCAGCGATGGGAGCGCTGCCAGTCGCTCAGATAACACTGAACAGTCTCTGGTGAGCTGCTGCAACGTTTCCACTGAAAATAGTGTGACAGTAATTAAAGAGAACCCTCCGGACAGAAGATATCTCTGAGACAGCGTCTTCAAATGATAGAACAACAGAACCACCTCACTGAAGGATCACTGTGTTGATATCTGCACACGTAATAACATATCGACTCGTTGTAATCATGCTAACACCTTGATTTCAGTGAACAAACGGCCTTTCCTGCTCTGTAAGCTTCAAATCAAACTTTAAAATGTAATTCACAATGTTGACTGAATCACAGAATCTAAACTAAGCTGTTTATCACTTGTAGGAATGAAAGTTAACAAAATAAATGAATGAAGATGAGATTATAGTGTCTCCCCACATCTTTACAGCAGAAATGAAGGAGAGCAAATCTGACAAGGAGTCAAAAATTACAGCTCGATATAAAAAAAAAAGATGTCAGGGGAAATGATTCTGACGGCTTCCAAGAGTTTGACAGGAGAGAGTGTGAGGATGAGACTTCACAAATATGGCTTATATATTATTATGGTTCTCACCAACAAGACTATAAACAAGTTTCCATCCTCAAAATGTACTTTTCCTAAAATCAGATACCGGCATAGGGGCTGATTAATCAGTCCCTCCAGGACTGTGATCGTTGTGATCAGAAGTGTTTGATTTTGTGGTGGATTTTCTCAAAAATAGTGATGTAATTTTTTGAGTTTTAAGTGAGTTTTTTTTGCATAAAATTGTGGAAATAAGAAAAAAAAATTGCAATTCAAGCATTATCTACTAAAGGAATAAATGTGTAATCACTTCCTATGATAATAATCCTGCTGCACATCACAGAACTATTTTAGTTGTAATGTTTTTTATGTATTTATTGAACTTAAGAGAACCGTGGAGATAAAAGCTCCTAAAAGGTCCTAAAAGGTCCTAAAAGCTGCGTATGTTTCCAGAACAGACCGTCTGTGACTGGAATATAGAAACAAGGACGACATCAGCTGTCAAAATAAGAGCTTTAGATGCTGTTTAATTCATGTTCATTCAACACATAGACCTGCTGGATGAAACCAACAAAGAGACGTCTCTGACAACTGGACGTGTGGAGAAAACTCATTTAACATCCAGTAATATGGAATCACTTCCTTTGATCACAAACATTTAATCACATCATTTTAATGTGAAGGACACGTTTCACTTCCTGTTTCTCCTCTTGTTTCTGTTCCTCTGATGAACAGAGTTTTATTTGGAGATGAAAACTAGCAGAGACTTTCTGATTAAATGAGGAGTTATTGTTGTTAATGAAGTGAGTTTTATTTGAAAAGGTTTACTTTATGTTTTAATACTTTCAGCAGAGATTTTGATTATGACATTTTTGTGGAAATATTTGAGGGAATTTAAACAAATTACAAGCTCCCACAAATATTGTGGAGTTTCTTGAATACACGTTAATTATGGTGATTTCCTGGAGGGACTGAAAAAGGTGAAAAACAACTGCATCATTTTATGAAATATCTGTTAAATTAAAATTGTGACTGTTGTCTGTCAGATGTGGAGCAGGAAGGGGAGGAGGGTGGAGTTCAGGGTGGATGTTGGACACAGCAGTCAAATATTGTTTTACAACTATGATGGTCATTCTCCAACCTTAACCAAGTACTTTGTAACCATGACAACAAGGGTCAACCAACAAGAACCCAAACAGAGATTATTTCCTCACAGTAACCACAAAGTTTCTGATCCTGAACTCAACTAACATCAACAGAGTTAAACCACGTCTAACCGGGTCGGAGTTAAACCACGTCTAACCGGGTCGGAGTTAAACCACATCTAACCGGGTCGGAGTTAAACCACATCTAACCGGGTCGGAGTTAAACCACATCTAACCGGGTCGGAGTTAAACCACGTCTAACCGGGTCGGAGTTAAACCACGTCTAACCGGGTCGGAGTTAAACCACATCTAACCGGGTCGGAGTTAAACCACGTCTAACCGGGTCGGAGTTAAACCATGTCTAACCGGGTCATCATCACCCTCAGAAGCTAAATCCTTATTTAGTAAATTAAACAGAACCTGAACACAACATGACATCAGTAAATTTCTTACCTCAGATGTGAAAATGAAGGTAAATTTCTTCATAACGAAATTGTCATTTGTGTTTCTGAGACAATTCAGTGCTTCATCTCCTTTTTCAGACCTGTCAATCATTCAGCAGCCTGATTTCATTTCATCATTTCAGACGTAATAAAAGTTGTTGCTGAAGGTAAAGGATGTAATTTGATTTGATTCAGATGGCAGGAAAAAAAAAGGGGTTGGTTGCTATTAAATTACACACAGAGAGGAAACTTTCCCCGCTGCATGCCGGAGACACAAATCATAACACACACATTAATCATCCACAATATAATTTCTGTGTTACTGCTACACAGCGGTGCATCAGGCGACTCACGCAGGCTCTGAAATAAAGTTGGAGGCAGAAACAACCAGAGGAAGAAAAAGAACCATCAAACAAAGAAAGGAAGCCTTGAATTAAAGATGAATGAAGCTGGAAGAGGCGGGCTGACATGTTGGATCAGCGTGTTATTCGTCAGGCTCTTGGAAAGCATGGAAACACTGTTCGGAGACGTACATGGAGAAGGATTCAATTTCAGAGGTACTTATTCGATTTTCTTGAGAATTAAAGCTCGACTTGTTTGCAGTCTTACAGCGTCACATGAGAAGATCAAGACGGTGATGTTTTCAGTTTGTGATTTGATATCCTGATTGAGGTAACTGCTCTGTCTCTGCTGACTGGTTTTAATATGTTCTAATGTTTGCAGGTAACCAACCATCAACCATCAGTGAGGTCATCAACCATCAGTGATGTCATCGTTGGTTTGTGAACGTTATGAATCCTCCAGTTCAGATTCTGTCCGTCACCATCTTGTTAGTTCAGAGCGGTTTGGAGCAGGAAGTGACCATATTTGGACGAGCTGGGGGAGGAGCCAGAGGTGGATCTGACCGATCTGATCGGAAACCTGACGATACTACGTCCCGCCCACCGATAGCTGTAACCTGACTGCACCACAGGCCTGTCAATCAAACAGACACGCCCCCAAAAACAGGTCTTCTTGAATCTTCTTTTCTAATGAATGAGGGATTATTTTCAGATGGACCTCCAGAAAACTAATAAGAAGGAGTGACTTTAGCTAACAACACCGAGAGAACTGATGGACACATTTTATTCACTTTGGATTTGATGAGAGAAGTTGAATGGGAGTCTATGGAGCCGGAGGCTTTTTGGAGCCGACCTCTAGTGGCACTCGCTGGTATTGCAGCTGAAGACACTTCTGGATTGGAACCATTTTACAGACCTGAAGCTACGAACTCTTTTAGAAACAGTCTGTGGGTCCAACGTGAGAAAAGCTATGAGCCAACGGAAGGATGTGGGTGGAGCCAGCAGCAGGGTGTGGGTGGACGTGCTGCAGCAGTTCTGATTGCTGGATGCTATAAACTCACAACTTCCAGACTTGCTGACGTCTTGGTGGCAGATATTTCGACAACCTTCAGGTGTTGGTGGATCAGAGGACTTTCAGCGGCAGGTGAAGGACCAGCAGAATATCAGGCAGGAGATGTCAGGAAGTTTTGGCTCATCATCATATGAGGTGGTAAGATTTGGTTGTGTTGCTTCATTTTGGTTCAGTTGTGTAAGGTGAAGTCTGTTGGATGTATTTGTTGGCATGAAAAAGTTAAGCACAGCTACTTTTCTCCTGCAGCTTTCATTGGGCGAAATCTTCAAATATTACAGTGATTTTCGAAGGTAGATTAAAGAATTAATCCATTTTCAATAAAACCAACGACTTTCCAGATGTGAAACATGCTGGAGGTGAATGATTTAATGGTTTTAAAGAAATGCCTTTCCTGATTCTGATCTTCTCAGCTGACTGCTGAAGAGGTCAACAAAGTGCATGAATCTTTGGACTTACAGTGTTAACAACAGATCTGCATGCAGCTACTGCAGGTTTTTAGTCTTTAGACAAAAGCAAGCTCAGACTTAAAGGCTGTTAAAGAAGCTGAAGCCAAAGCAGCTGTTGAGTGCTGCGAGGGATCGTTACCTGCTGAGAGTCTCAGGTTTGTCAGGGTGGACAAGCTTTCCACATTTCACACTGGAAACAGAACAGGGAGGGAGAGAGAATGAAAAATGAGACATGGAAAACCGGTAACTGAAACATCAAAGTCACTCATGATACCTGAAAGTAAAAACGACAAAAAGAAACATTCAGGATAAACAAAGCAAACATGGAACAAATAATCGAAAGTGATGAAAACAGGAAGTGTTTGTGGTCAAACCAAAAAAACCCTCTTTGTTCTCCTCAACACCAGAGTGTGTGTTCCTGCCTGCAGGCGGTCCCATCATTAATTTAAAGCCATGCTATTCTTCCATCAGCGCTCCCACACTCGTCTTTGATCAGCCCGTCAGCCCGCCGTCGTTCACAGCCTCCCATCACCACCACTTACACCAACATCTCTCTTCTTCTCGCCCTTTTTTATCACTTCATCACATTGTCTTCCCATTTAGCCATCTTTCCTTTCATGTTGTGTTTTCTACAATCAGATAGGTGAAGATGTCTGAGAGGAATTTGTTAAAAATGAAGTAGCGAGGCAGATGGAGGAAGCAGGAAGAGGACACGTCAGAGAGGGTCAGAGCTGCACTCTTTAAACTTGGTGGGATGGAGAGAGTGGGAGGCTGTGAACAAAACATCAGGGAGAGGACCAGAACCAGATGTTAGTGAGCTGGATACATCACAAGGAAGCAAACGAGGAGGAAACAAGAGGCATTAATAAGAGGCGGAGCTGCAGAGGTGAGTGGTGCATCGTGAAGAGATGACGGGAGGAAACACAAAGAAACGCTCTGGATGAAACTCCTGGTTTAAACTTCTCAGTGAGTGACGTCTGGAGAGGGGAGGAGCTGGTGGCCATTAAACAGGAGGACAAATCGAATGGTGATTTGTGAAAGAGATGAGGAGCTGGATAAAGAGAGAGGAAAACAGGAAGGAGGTGTGACACTCCATAAAAGCAGCTAAAAAACATTCTAAAGAAGAAATTAAAAGATGTTCGGTGATGAATTCGCTCTCGAAGGTTTTGATTGGACAGGTGGAGAAGGTGGTTGATTGACAGGTGAGGCAGCAGGGGCCCTGAGAAATAATGTAAAAATAGAATACAGCTAAAAGCAGCAGGAGACTCCATTTTTATTTAAAGGTAATGTGCTCCAGCCGACATCCTGTCTCTGCAGGTTTCCAAGTACATGTTTGGTCCGTCCTTCAAACACGCTGCCAAGAACAAGCAATGTTTCTTTTAATCTGAATTCCTTTTTAAATCCACTTTGAACATGTCGATCTCCAACGAGCAGCCAAAATAACGAACTTCCTGTTGTTTAGAGAACTCCAGCATCCTTCAGTCCATCCGAGCACTGCTGTGTTCACTGGTGAGGCGCTCTGGTGTTCATAACATCCACAACACTAGTCCAGGCTTCATGAGACCAGTTGTGGCTCACAGCTTCATTTTTATTCGCTGGTAACCAACCATCAACCATCAGTGATGTCATCGTTGGTTTGTGAACGTTATGAATCCTCCAGTTCAGATTCTGTCCGTCACCATCTTTGCTAGTTCAGAGCGGTTTGGAGCAGGAAGTGACCATATTTGGACGAGATGGGGGAGGAGCCAGCGGTGGATCTGACCGATCTGATCGGAAACCCGACGATACTACGTCCCGCCCACCGATAGCCGTAACCTGACTGCACCACAGGCCTGTCAATCAAACAGACACGCCCCCAAAAACAGGTCTTCTTGAATCTTCTTTTCTAATGAATGAGGGATTATTTTCAGATGGACCTCCAGAAAACTAAGAAGAAGGAGTGACTTTAGCTAACAACACCGAGAGAACTGATGGACACATTTTATTCACTTTGGATTTGATGAGAGAAGTTGAATGGGAGTCTATGGAGCCGGAGGCTTTTTGGAGCCGACCTCTAGTGGCACTCGCTGGTATTGCAGCTGAAGACACTTCTGGATCAGAACCATTTTACAGACCTGAAGCTACAAACTCTTTTAGAAACAGTCTGTGGTTGTGTATCTTTGGGTCAGGCGATAACAAACTCTTTCTATATCTGTTATGATGTTCGAGGAAATGAGGAGTCAAACTAAACAGCGTGTATCAGAGTGAGAAGTCCTGCAGCTTTCTTAAAATCCCGATTGTCCTTTGAAGTGCAATAATTATCTGGATAAGTGATGTGAGCAACTGCTTCTTCGTGCTAACTGTAGCAGTAAATTTAACAGTAATTTGTGTAACTAAAACTGTGATTGGATGACTGCTGCAACTCTCGATGACCGAAAAAAAAAGAAGCTGAACGTTTAGCATTCAGCACCTCATCAATGATGGCATCCATTAAAAATAACTCGAAAAATATGCTGTAGTGAGGAAACAAGGCCCCGGTGGACGCGGCAGGTAGCTGCAGCGGTGCAGAGTGTCCAGGTGAAGACAGCTGCTCTGAGGACAGAGACGGAACGACTCCGTGAGGATCGAACCCTGCAGCAGCGCATCTCATGCAGTTAATAAGGACTCAGGAGGTTCACGCTCCCCAGCTGAACCATCCTGCAGCCACAAACGTCAACCGTTGAGTTCGCAGCTCTAATAACGTTCATCAGGTCTGAAAGTTTAAAGAAGAAATATTTCACCTTCACTGATCTTCATCACACTGAATGTGAAACTCTCATCAACAGTTAAACACCTTTATTCTCCCTGACTGCCTCACCTCCGCTCAACACGTTTAAAAATACAAATCACTCACACCAATCATCTCCTGTCACACAGCTCCTGTAACGACTGCTGTGTGTGTGTGTGTGTGTGTGTGTGTGTGTGTGTGTGTGTGTGTGTGTGTGTGTGTGTGTGTGTGTGTGTGTGTGTGTGTGTGTGTGTGTGTGTGTGTGTGTGTGTGTGTGTGTGTGTGTGTGGTGAGCGGACTGAAAAGCGTCCTGACGTCTCTTTCGGAGGTGAAGTGTGTAATTGCAGCAGTTTGTTCGTCTTTCTGAGACTCCGGTCCTAAATTTCATTTCAGCTCCGTCATGCCGACGTTTGTTTTTATTCGATGTGTCCTCGTTTGTCTCCCAGGGAGCAGAGAGCAGCTCGTTTGTGTCCTCGGCAGAATGGATCTCATTTCATTGATGTGTGGAGAGAATCCTGCAGTCAGTAACTCTGACAGCAGAAACAGAGGAAGGGAAAACATTCAGATAGATTTAGGTTTGTTTGGTTTGTGAGTCTGAAGCGAAGCTGCCACAAAACAAACCACAAAGAGCTGCAGAGAGACAGACAGAGGACGGGGGAATAAAAGATGGCAGCAGAGGACGGGACAACAGGGACGATAGAGATGGAGGAAGGAGTTTGGCAGACGGAGGGAGAACAGGGAGTCCCAGACCGAGAAGATGCAGCGAGAATCTGCTCATGAAACCAGAAGTGGCAGGAACATGGAGGATGGACAGCTGACACAATCAAAGATGAATCCTGTTTATTTCAACGTCATCAACGGCTGATCGTGAACCAGCAGCATGAAGATAAAACCCCGATGAGGAACTGGTACAAACATCATCTCCTGATCATCATCATCACCATCATCATCATCATCATCACCATCATCATCATCATCAGTTCCTGGTGCGTCGGCGATGTTTCACACCTGAAACTTGATCAGAGAGCGAACATGAAAGTTTGTGAACGTTTGTGTGGAACAGTGAGAAGTTTCAGGGAGACGATCCGGCGAGGAGCTACGATGGTGTTGTCGTGTTGGAGAACCCTGTTACCATGGCGACGCAGTTTGGGTCATTAGAAGTGAGCGTTTGTCCTCAGACGCCTCAGAAGGTCCAGCAGAGCTCCGTGGTTTCACTCCGACCCTCAAAGATAAATGATGCTCCTGATAAGGAGGAGCGGTGAGGAGGAGGCTCTTCTTCCAGAGTTGGACGGAGATGTCCTGAACGTCTCCAAGAACACGTCTCCAGGAGTGGTGAGGAGGATTGGGAGGAAGAGGAGTGAGGAGGAGGAGGCTCTTCTTCCAGAGTTGGACGGAGACATCCTGACGTCTCCAGGATCGTGTCTTTGTGGTCTCAGACCTTCTTTTGCTCACAAACATCAGGAACTCAGGAACTGATGATGATGGTGATGGTGATGATGATGGTGATGATGGTGGTGGTGGTGGTGATGGTGGTGGTGGTGGTGATGATGATGATGATGATGATGGTGATCAGGAGATGAAGTTTGCACCAGTTCCTCATCAGGGTTTTATCTTCCCGCTGCTCCTGCACGTCTCCTCCTATTGATGTGGTGTTTTCCAGCCTGCAGGGAGAACTCCTCTCTTCATGATAAGAGGAGGTCCAACAAACACAGAGACTATTATCCTCCGCTTACCCACAATCCTCTGCTTTCTATCAGGCATCCAATCAGAGAGGACGGCCATCTGAAGAACTGAGCGCTCCCTGATGACTGTGATGAGGTCACAGCTCTGTTCAGATCACAGCTGCAGCTCAGTACCTCTGTTTCTACAAACACATGAAGCTGGGTCTACGTCCACCGAACCACGAGGAGGAGGGGGAGGAGGAGGAGGAGTCACCTCTGAGAACCATGAGGAGGAGGAGGAGAAGGAGGAGGAGTCACCTCTGACAACCATGAGGAGGAGGAGGAGAAGGAGGAGGAGTCACCTCTGACAACCATGAGGAGGAGGAGGAGAAGGAGGAGGAGTCACCTCTGACAACCATGAGGAGGAGGAGGAGAAGGAGGAGGAGTCACCTCTGACAACCATGCACAGAAACTTACTGTTCATTCACCACGAAGATGCAGTTGTCTTGGGACGGGACGCCGGACACTGGGTGTTTACAGGTCACCTTCCGCTCATTGTGGCTGTCAGGACAGAACAGAAGAAGAAGGAGGAGGAGGAGGAGAAGGAGAAGAAGGAGAAGTGTTAGTGACATAACAGAAGAATTTAACAACTGATGTGAAGACAGAAGCAACGACAAACTGGAATTTAAGACTTTAAAAAGCAGCAACTCTGCATCATAAACCTCAGCATCACCACACACACACACACACACACACACACACACACACACACACACACACACACACACACACACACACACACACACACACACACACACACACACACACACACACACACACACACCTGCAGTGGTGGGTTGTGCTGAACTTCAGCATGATGTCCAGAATAAATAAACCAGATATGAACAATCTTCCTGAAATGAACTGGTTCCAGATCAGTGGCAGACTGAAGCTGGAGATTCACAACAGAGATGGTCCTCTCTCTCTCTCTCTCTCTCTCTCTCTCTCTGTCTCTCCCTCTCTCTCTCTCTCTCTGTCTCTCTCTCTCTCTCTCTCTCTCTCTCTGTCTCTCTCTCTCTCTCTCTCTCTCTCTCTCTCTCCCTCTCTCTCTCTGTCTCTCCCTCTCTCCCCGTCTCTCTCTCTCCCTCCCTCTCTGTCTCTCTCCCTCTCTCTCTCTCTCTCTCTCTCTCTCTCTCTGTCTCTCCCTCTCTCTCTCCCTCTCTCCCTCCCTCTCTCTCTCTGTCTCTCCCTCTCTCCCTCTCTGTCTCTCTCTCTCTCCCTCCCTCTCTCCCTCTCCGTCTCTCTCTCTCCCTCCCTCTCTGTCTCCCTCTCTCCCTCCCTCTCTCTCTCTGTCTCTCCCTCTCTCTCTCTCTCTCTCCCTCTCTCTCTCTCTCTCTCTCCCTCTCTCCCTCTCTGTCTCTCTCTCTCTCTCCCTCTCTCTCTCTCTCTCTCTCTCTCCCTCCCTCCCTCTCTCTCTCTCTCTCTCTCTCTCTCTCCCTCCCTCTCTCTCTCTCTGTCTCTCCCTCTCTCTCTCTCTCTCTCTCTCTCTCTCTCTCTCTCTCTCTCTCTCTCTCTCTCTCTCTGTCTCTCCCTCTCTCTCTCTCTCTTTCCTCTCTCTCTCTCTCTCTCTCTCTCTCTCTCTCTCTCCCCTCTCTCTCTCTCTCTCTCTCTCTCTCTCTCTCTCTCTCTCTCTCTCTCTCTCTCTCCTCTCTCTCTCTCTCTCTCTCTCTCTCTCTCTCTCTCTCTCTCTCTCTCTCTCTCTCTCTCTCTCTCTCTCTCTCTCTCTCTCTCTCTCTCTCTCTCTCCTCTCTCTCTCTCTCTCTCTCTCTCTCTCTCTCTCTCTCTCTCTCTCTCTCTCTCTCTCTCAGTCTCTCCCTCTCTCTCTGTTTCTCTCTCTCCCTCTCTCTAACCCTCCCACCGCTCTCTCTACCTATCTCTCACCCCCCCTCGCCCCCTTCCCCTCTCTCTCCTCTGTGGCACCTCCTGTTTTCACTTCACTCCTTCTTCCCTGTTCTTCTTTTCTCTGTTTGTTTGTGTATTTGTCTGATTACAGTCTGGAGTGACAACATGGTGATTAGAGATGATGTTTTTTTTGAACAACTTTTAGTTTTTATGTGTTTGTATGTAACTGGTTTGTGTTTAGTTAAATGAATGGATAAATAATAGATTATTACACTCAGATTGAAAACGTTAATTCAAGAACTGGATTAAATTCAAATTTATATCAAATCATTAATATATTTGAAGTTTTCAACCAAGTAACATGTGCTTCTTTGATCACATGACTGCAGGTTCATATGACTGATGTGATGACTCAGCAATCTTCATGCTGATGAAGACTGAAAGTTAGAAGCCTTAACTTTAATTCTGATTTTTTTAAGTCATCACTAAGTTTGGTTTACTTTTTCTGTCTTTATATGTTAATAAGTCTGACATAAAACATATTTTAAAAAGGTTTTTAAATCAAACTCCAACATGTTCTGTCTCGAATGAAATTACAGAAGCAATACAGAAATAAATGAACAAACTAATACATAAAATAATGACTTCTTTATATATATAGTATTAATTATTTAATTTGAGTCCAGGTACTTAAATTATAAAAATAATTACATACATATTAATTTTTATTTTAAACTTGGACATTTAATTCATTAATTTAATTAATTATATGCATATTTTTTCATTTTCAAATTTATTTCTTCTTTCTTTCTTTTTTCTGGTTCTTTCTTTCCAAGTCGGCACTTTTTGTGGAAAACTTTCATAACTCATCTTTTTATTCTCCTTCTGTCTCCTGGTTTCATCTCCCTCCTCTCTCTCCATGTGCTCCTCCTTCACCTCGTCTCCTTTTATTTTACTCTCCTTCACTTCAACACTCTGCTTTTACTTTCATTCATATTTCTTTGTTTTCACTCTCGTCCTCCATCTCTCTATTTCTGACTGAAAATACAACATACAACGGCCATGTTTCTCCTCCGCCTGTCTTCACTCCTCCGCCTGTCTTCACTCCTCCGCCTGTCTTCACTCCTCCGCCTGTCTTCACCCCTCCGCCTGTCTTCACCCCTCCGCCTGTCTTCACCCCTCCGCCTGTCTTCACTCCTCCGCCTGTCTTCACTCCTCCGCCTGTCTTCACCCCTCCGCCTGTCTTCACCCCTCCGCCTGTCTTCACCCCTCCGCCTGTCTTCACCCCTCCGCCTGTCTTCACCCCTCCGCCTGTCTTCACTCCTCCGCCTGTCTTCACCCCTCCGCCTGTCTTCACCCCTCCGCCTGTCTTCACTCCTCCGCCTGTCTTCACTCCTCCGCCTGTCTTCACCCCTCCGCCTGTCTTCACTCCTCCGCCTCTTTATTCAACCCTTTCCAGTGTTTCTCTCTGTCACATGAGAAAATCAACAAGATCACGCACACACACACACACACACACACACACACACACACACACACACACACACACACACACACACACACACACACACACACACACACACACACACACACACACACACACACTGTACATATAGATGAAGGATAACCGTGATTATTGTTCCTCTGTCTGTCAAATACACACAGACATAATAAAGCACAGAGCACCAGTCTCATCCGGTCTCCTTTTAAATAAAAAATAAAACAGGAGTAAAGTGGAAGCAGCAGAAACATTTCTGCTTCAGATAACAAGGCTGAACAGCAAAGGAGCTGAATATCACAAAAAAGGTGAATGAACCATCACAGCAGCTTTCAGCAGCTGTTCACATCGAATTAAAACCACGAGCATCATTACACGCAGCGAGACAAATGACATCCGCCGTCCGCCCGACGCAGCTCTGATCACAGTCCTCAAAGAGCCGCTTCGTTCTCTCATCACCACCAAGCACATGTTCACACATGACGAGCAACAGCAGGCAGGAAATACTAACAGGTGAATATTGAGACAGTTATTAACGACCTGTCTGAACCGCTGCTGCTCCGATCAGCCTGTCGTCATGGAAATAAGCAACATTATATCATTTAAAAATGATGTTAAAACAAACCCTCCAGTGTAATATTGTGATTAAACAACAAGTTTCCAACTAAATAAAACATGTCATTTAAATGTTTTCATATTGTGGAGCAATTCACTCTCAAAATATACAAGTTTTTGTTAGTGTCATCTCCGTTTCCATGGCAATACGAGGTATGACTAATAACTAGAAAACAATCAGTCACGTCAGTAGACTCTTATGTAACGTATGTAATGTTTACTACTCCAGGAAGTAGTCGGACCCTTAGCAACCACCTAGCAACAGAGAGGATTTCTAGTCTCCAACTGAATAAATACAGAACATAGAAACATTAAACTGATCAGCTAGCTCAGTCTGGTTGGAACAAAGATATCTGATGAACAAAGATATCTGATGAACAAAGATATCTGATGAATAAAGATATCTGATAAAGAAAGATATCTGATGAACAAAGATATCTGATAAAGAAAGATATCTGATGAACAAAGATATCTGATGAACAAAGATATCTGATAAAGAAAGATATCTGATGAACAAAGATATCTGATGAACAAAGATATCTGATGAACAAAGATACCTGATGAACAAAGATATCTGATGAACAAAGATATCTGATGAACAAAGATATCTGAAGAACAAAGATATCTGAGGAACAAAGATATCTGATGAACAAAGATATCTGAAGAACAAAGATATCTGATTAACAAAGATATCTGATGAACAAAGATATCCATGTTCTCATGTGTTTTTAACATTTTAGCTCCGTGTCATGTGTTCAAACCAAACCGGTCCAGCTAGCCTCCGCTAGGATTGTAAGTGCGTGACTATCCGTGGTGTTACGGTACGGGTGCTCGGAGCGACCAAAAAGGACCAAAAGAGACCCGACTTCACCAATTCGGTCATTTAATAGAACTAGAACATGTAGAAACTCTATTCTAATGATATGTTCCCATGGAGAAGGAGGAGTGATATTTCTAGTGATGAGCAGGGTTGATGTCATGATGATTTGAGCACGTTGACCAATCAGAAATGTAGAATTGTATAATGATGTTTTTAAAATAAGCTACACTGACATGTGAAGCAGAAACACACTGATGAGGCAAAACTTTCTGATCACTCACAGACGAAGTGAATCATGGAGATGATCTTATAAAAACAGCTGACGTCAGCCGGTATAGTTCCAGCAGCAGGAGTCTGGTTTTAAGGACGTGGACATCAGGCTGTTGTGATGAGAAAACACTGGAGGAGGGAAAATAGAGAGATGCAGGAAGGTGGGAGGAGAAGAAGGAGGGTGGAGGAGGTGAGAAACAGACTGTAAGAGATGGAGGCCAAGGAGACACAAACAACAAAATAAAAAGAGTAAAAACAGCAGCTTCCTGGTTCACATTCAGATGTTAAAACATCAAAATATAATAACGGGATGGGAGGAAGAGGAGGATGAAGACAGAGAGGATGAGAGGTGTTTAAAGATCCCTTCACTTCACTAACGTTCAAAAACCCATGAAACAGGTGAGGCAGGAAGTGTCTCCCTCTTCACATCAGATTCCTGACAGCATCCAGATCCTTCATCAATATAACATCATCATCATACACTGACTTTACTTTACGTTTTATCTGAATCCATGTAGCTGCACATTTGTCAAAGTCCCAGAATTCCTTGGTGCGCTGTGTTGGAGGTCCTGCTGCCTGAATGTTCAATATTTAAAAACAGAGACGTTCCCAACGACCCTCACCAGGGGTCCACACCAGGGGTCCACACCAGGGGTCCACACCAGGGGTCCACATCATGGGTCCACACCACGGGTCCACACCAGGGATCCACACCAGGGGTCCACACCAGGGGTCCACACCAGGGACCCTCACCAGGGGTCCACACCATGGGTCCACACCAGGGACCCTCACCATGGGTCCACACCATGGGTCCACACCAGGGACCCTCACCAGGGGTCCACACCAGGGATCCACACCATGGGTCCACACCGTGGGTCCACACCAGGGACCCTCACCAGGGGTCCACATCATGGGTCCACACCATGGGTCCACACCAGGGGTCCACACCAGGGATCCACACCAGGGGTCCACACCATGGGTCCACACCGTGGGTCCACACCAGGGGTCCACACCAGGGACCCTCACCAGGGGTCCACACCAGGGATCCACACCAGGGATCCACACCATGGGTCCACACCAGGGGTCCACACCAGGGACCCTCACCAGGGGTCCACATCATGGGTCCACACCATGGGTCCACACCAGGGGTCCACACCAGGGATCCACACCAGGGGTCCACACCATGGGTCCACACCAGGGGTCCACACCATGGGTCCACACCATGGGTCCACACCAGGGATCCACACCAGGGATCCACACCAGGGGTCCACACCATGGGTCCACACCAGGGGTCCACACCAGGGACCCTCACCAGGGGTCCACATCATGGGTCCACACCATGGGTCCACACCAGGGATCCACACCAGGGGTCCACACCATGGGTCCACACCAGGGGTCCACACCAGGGACCCTCACCAGGGGCCCACACTCGGGGGATACGCCCCTGTGATTTGTATTAAACTCAGCTGTTCGGTCGCCCCGTAAATACGTTTTTAAGAATTATTTTTCATACAAAGTGGGATGAAATGTCAGACCTGTGTATGTATGTCGGATTAATTCAATCAAGAGTCGCAGGTGTGGAAATGGACGCAGCGTTAAATGCAGAGTGTAACAATGATTCAATTTGATGCTTCGTCACGCAGACCCTGACATCAACATGTCAACCGAGAAGGAGGACGAAGCCGTGTTCTTCTCTGAACAGAAAACACATGAACGTAGCGATCGGCTGGAGACCTTTGAAGCTACAGAAGCCGCCAGAGTTACTGTGGCTGTGTTTGAAATGATTCAAGTGGCGTATTCAGGCAAGATTAATATTTGAATGGCTTAGTTTCTTGAATGAAGCACGATCAATACCAGCAGAGACGTTGTGATCGACCTGTTGGGCACCTCAGGTTTACAGGAACTGGAGATGGAGCCAGGATAACATTTAAGAAAATGAAACCATCACGTTTGAATTTCTTCAGTTTTTGAAAAAGGACTTTAACAATGAATTAATGATCAAAGTTTATTAACAGGTTGATCGATCATCACAGCTGATCCTCAGATCCATCACTTTTCAGATTACACTCATTTTACAGAAGGATCCATGAAACTCGTTCTTTATGTATTGTGACTGGGATGTATAATAAGAAGTATATTGTTCAGTGTGAAGTTAAACTTGGAAAATAAAGAGGATAATATGTCTCAATATGTTTTGGCACATTGTTCAGCATGAAATGAGACACGAGATAAAATGATTAGCGAGCATCTCCTCAGACGATCCTTTATTCTGAGGAGCTAAATGACCAGGCAGCTGATTTCAGGTTTTGTTTTGGAGAGCTGTATGAAGCTCGCACAATTATCTTGATATACTGTCTTCCTGGATTCCCTGAATCTCTACGACAGATGCGCAGTGTGCAAAGTTAAACTCCAGCATCACTCGTGGAGCTCCAGTAGACACATTAGCTGAAAGAAAGCCGAATGCTCCTTTGATATGAACCTGGTAAACCCAACCAGACTCTGGGTTAGAACTCGTGCTCCATGCACCGAGCACTCGTGTGCCTCATAAGGATATCACTTCCTAATGTCAGTCAATGTAATCAAGGAAGCAATTATGTCTTCCCCATAACACATTTAACAAAGCAAATCAGTGGGATATTAATATAGTTTCTATGGGATAGAATCTAAATATAGAATATGAATATAAGCTGCCTCATTTATTCCATTAGATCCACTCTGAAGGTCTTTTTAGTCCCTCTTATGTCATATTGGAGGCTTTTAAACTGCCATTCCTACCCAGTGAATGACAATAAAATATGGAAAAATCCCCAGATAACCTGCAGTAATATGACCAACAGAAATACAAATGTCAACGACTTTCTATAGGCACAAAGGCAGAGATGTGCTATGAAAAAGAAATGAAAGGAACATGAGGGGAAAGGACACTTTTTACATTTTAGATATCGAACCTCAGTCACACCGAGAGGAAACACTTTGTAACTCAGCCATTTAAAAACCATAAAGGAAGGACGAGGCTGTCTGCTTTAAAGTTTGAGTTTTAAAGTCTTCTGTTTGCCCTGCTGACCGTTGAGTTGTTCCCGTTACCCAGCATGCTTCACTACCATTAAAAATTCAACACCATTAGCATCTGCACACAGCAGCACCGCCGCAGAGCCCAGATTTAGATAAACAGTGCTGTAGGATCAGGCAACACACACACACACACACACACACACACACACACACACACACACACACACACACACACACACACACACACACACACAGTTAACATGGCATTTAAAGCAGAGCACGTTTGTCCACACTGAGGACTAATGACATTAAACATTAGATGACATTTCACATGGACAGAATTAACCCAGCTATTGTTCAAAGATGCTGTGTGTGTGTGTGTGTGTGTGTGTGTGTGTGTGTGTGTGTGTGTGTGTGTGTGTGTGTGTGTGTGTGTGTGTGTGTGTGTGTGTGTGTGTGTGTCAGCCATGCAGCCCTGCTTCCACATCTCCTCTCTCCTCCCTGCAGAGCGGCTGCCATTCACCTCCTCTCTCCTTCCAGCCAGGTCACTAACCTTTCAGAAAGGCCAGTAGCTCTGAACCCCCCCCCCTCCTTCCTCTGTCCTCCACTGCTCAGCAAACTAACATTTGTAAGTGTGTGTGTGTGTGTGTGTGTGTGTGTGTGGGGGGGGGGGTGTGGAGAGACGACGAACGTCATCAATCCTAAAACTACTGCAATTTAAAAGGTTAATATAAAACTACAGACTGGATATAAAACACAGACTAGATATAAAACACAGACTGGATATAAAACTACAGACTAGATATAAAACTACAGACTGGATATAAAACTACAGACTAGATATAAAACTACAGACTGGATATAAAACTACAGACTGGATATAAAACACAGACTGGATATAAAACTACAGACTAGATATAAAACTACAGACTGGATATAAAACTACAGACTGGATATAAAACTACAGACTGGATATAAAACTACAGACTGGATATAAAACACAGACTGGATATAAAACTACAGACTGGATATAAAACTACAGTCTGGATATAAAACTACAGACTGGATATAAAACTACAGACTGGATATAAAACTACAGTCTGGATATAAAACACAGACTAGATATAAAACTACAGACTGGATATAAAACTACAGTCTGGATATAAAACTACAGACTGGATATAAAACTACAGTCTGGATATAAAACTACAGACTGGATATAAAACTACAGACTGGATATAAAACTACAGTCTGGATATAAAACACAGACTAGATATAAAACTACAGACTGGATATAAAACTACAGTCTGGATATAAAACTACAGACTGGATATAAAACTACAGTCTGGATATAAAACTACAGACTGGATATAAAACTACAGACTGGATATAAAACTACAGTCTGGATATAAAACACAGACTAGATATAAAACTACAGACTGGATATAAAACTACAGAATAGATATAAAACACAGACTGGATATAAAACTACAGATTAGATATAAAACTACAGACTAGATATAAAACTACAGACTGGATATAAAACACAGACTGGATATAAAACTACAGACTGGATATAAAACTACAGACTGGATATAAACCACAGACTGGATATAAAACTGCAGTCTGGATATAAAACACAGACTAGATATAAAACTACAGACTGGATATAAAACACAGACTGGATATAAAACTACAGACTGGATATAAAACCACAGACTGGATATAAACCACAGACTGGATATAAACCACAGACTGGATATAAAACTACAGACTGGATATAAAACTACAGACTGGATATAAACCACAGACTGGATATAAAACTACAGTCTGGATATAAAACTACAGACTGGATATAAAACTACAGTCTGGATATAAAACTACAGACTGGATATAAACCACAGACTGGATATAAAACTACAGTCTGGATATAAAACTACAGACTGGATATAAAACTACAGTCTGGATATAAAACACAGAGTAGATATAAAACTACAGACTGGATATAAAACACAGACTGGATATAAAACTACAGACTGGATATAAAACTACAGTCTGGATATAAAACTACAGACTGGATATAAAACTACAGACTGGATATAAAACTACAGTCTGGATATAAAACACAGAGTAGATATAAAACTACAGACTGGATATAAAACTACGGACTGGATATAAAACTACAGACTAGATATAAAACTACAGACTGGATATAAAACTACAGACTGGATATAAAACTACAGACTGGATATAAAAATGGTTCTGATCCAGAAGTGTCTTCAGCTGCAATACCAGCGAGTGCCACTAGAGGTCGGCTCCAAAAAGCCTCCGGCTCCATAGACTCCCATTCAACTTCTCTCATCAAATCCAAAGTGAATAAAATGTGTCCATCAGTTATCTCGGTGTTGTTAGCTAAAGTCACTCCTTCGTATTAGTTTTCTGGAGGTCCATCTGAAAATAATCCCTCATTCATTAGAAAAGAAGATTCAAGAAGAACTGTTTTTGGGGGCGTGTCTGTTTGATTGACAGGCCTGTGGTGCAGTCAGGTTACAGCTATCGGTGGGCGGGACGTAGTATCGTCAGGTTTCCGATCAGATCGGTCAGATCCACCTCTGGCTCCTCCCCCAGCTCGTCCAAATATGGTCACTTCCTGCTCCAAACCGCTCCGAACTAGCAAAGATGGTGACGGACAGAATCTGAACTGGAGGATTCATAATGTTCACAAACCAATGATGACATCACTGATGGTTGATGACATCACTGATGGTGGATGACATCACGGATGGTTGATTTATACATGTAAATGTTGCGTCTGGTCTTCATTGGTTCATATATTGTGTTTTTAAACATAAAAACATCAACTGTCATTTAACTGAATATAACAAACCCTGCTGGGGGTCATCATGTACAACAGTTTTTAATCCTTCACTGTGACATTTTGAAGATGGAATCTCTTGATAACTCTGCATTAATATTCAGATTTGATATGATAAAATATGTCAGTTTGCAAGAATTGGACCCTCACCATACATACGTCTGAGAAACACATGAATCTGTTACACCTGAACAGCTTTCTATCGCTCCTCTCTGTCTTTAATGCAGGTGAACAAGCATACTGACATCTGATTTGCATGTGTGATATATTGAGCTGCTGAGCCCCTTCAGGAGTCGTCCTCCTCTCTTCTTCTCTCCTTATGCTAAAAATAAACAGTCTGAAATATAATTTTTTTCCCATTTGAATGTTTTATCATCCGTGAAAACTTCTGCCTGATGAGTGGACTGAGCTGGGATCAGGTGTGTGACTATAAACCCTGCAGTGATGCATTGTTGTCTTTTGGAAATCCTCTGACAGAGACTCACGAGAAAAACCTGGAATATTTTCAACCCCTTATCTGAGGAGGATCCATCACGACTATTTGTCATCAAGTGTTGAGAGAAGTTTGGATATCCGTCCATCCACTAAAGTAAAAGACTCAATAACTATCAAATTCCAAGGCTTCATTCGTCTGGTGTTCACATTTAAAGGCAAAAACCACTTTGAAACAATCACCATAGTGGATCATGTACCCAGCAGATCAGAAGGTCTACGGCACAGACTGGTTGTAAATGAAGTCACCAGAGCAGGATGGTGATTTCCAAGATATTTGGACTCTGGACCACAAGGACTTCTTGTTATGATTGATGGAATTATTGATTTTCTTCATTAAGCCTAATATAAATTCATATTTTAGAGAAACCTTCATGGAGCGTCTGTTGGTTAAACATGGATCCTTGCAGCTCCCCTGATGTCTGCCTGATGTCCACTGCCTCCTGCCAGGCCGTCCTCAGCAGCTCCCCCCCACACCGACCCGGCCCGTTGAGTTCATGTGCTGTTCCACTCGCACTAAGCCGCGCCAACACATTCAACCGGCAACAAGCCAAAACCGCTTTCTCACACCGAGACGGCGGCGGCAGCACGACGGATCTCCTTTGTTGCTCAATCACCGAGCGGCCGCTGTCTCCCGTTATTACCGAGACTCCTGCGTCTTCATCAGGTTAGCTCAGGGACACGCTGCTGCTGGACAGGTCCGCACACCTGGGGGTGTCTGAGCTCTACACCAATGAGAAACAGCCGTGGAGTGATTCAACTACAAACCAGATATTATTTATGCTGAATGACATTTCAAGTTTTGTGATTTAGAAACAAATGAGTGAAGTTGAAGCTTCTGTTCAAACTTAATATATCATGCCAGCATTACCCATTTTTTAATTGCAACATTTGATTATTATTGGACATGGAAACATGAATAAATGAACAACATTAATGAATATTTTCTGAATGTGTTTTTGAAAGTTGAATGTGTATTCTGTAATAGAAATGAAGGCCAGAATAATGTTGATGACATTTTATTGCTCTGATACCTTACAAGTAATTGAAGTAATAATAACTGGTGGAAAGAGATTAATGCTAATAAGTCCAAAGAAATGAAAAGAATAAATAAAAAGATAGTTGAAAGATAGTATTTAACTCTCCATAACCACGGCACGGTGGTGCAGTGGTTAGCACTGTCACCTCACAGCAAAGAAAAAAAAAGGTTCCAGGTTCGAATCCGGTCCTGGGCCTTTCTGTGTGAGTTTGCATGTTCTCCCTGTGCTTGCGTGGGTTCTCTCCGGGTTCTCCGGCTTCCTCCCATCATCCAAAAACATGCACCTCAGGTCAGGTTACCTGGCGCCGCGCTAGTGGCAGCCTGTTGCAGCAGCTCCCCCCTGAGAGCCCCCCCTGAGAGCCCCCCTGCTGTAGTGAAGACATTTCCCCTCAGGGATTAATAAAGTGTATAAATAAATAAAAAAAAATCAAATTTAGGCTCGAAGCAGCTACACAGGTCATTTTAAGACACATTAATAAAAAGCCCAAAAAGAAACAGTTAGTAAGGTTAGCATTTAAATTTCTAATTGGGCCTAATTAATAATTTAGCAAATGATCAATTAGGCTAATCACTGATGAGGTTTTTGCATTTGGTGCTGCACACGTAGCATCTTTGCATCCAGTCAAAAGACACCTGGAAGGAAATGAAAGCTAGCCAATCAAGGAATCTTCGTGGAATGATGATGACGATGGACTTCTGTTTTAAGAGAGCTTGAATGGGAGTCTGTGGAGCCCGCCTCCTGGTGGCCCTGGGTGGTGTTGCAGGTTAAGGCACCGCTGCTCTGGCCTCAGAAGGTATGTCCTTTATCTACAGGCTGTGGTCACAACTGTAGCGAGTGAAACATTTTGCAGCTCTAGCGACATCGGTAGGACGTTTAGGAGGTATTTTCTCAGACTTGGTGGAGAACTATACGATACAGAACAAAAGAGGAGTAAATGTTGGACGAGCTTTTGTCAGACGACCAGAAACACATCAAATGAACGCTAACGTTGCTTCCTGTCTGCTAGCTGTGCTAACATTAGCAATAGCAACGTTTAAAGTCGATCAAGGCCGACAATGTGACACGTATACACAGAACAAGCACCAACTACGTTTCAGTCAGGTGTTCCAGGACCCACTGATACAACCTGCAGGTCAGGAAAACAAACAACCAAACAAACAACCAAACAAACAAACCAAGGCTTTAAGTATGCTGTAAACCAGGTAGTGGTCAACATGAAGACCTTTTCATGAGCAGGTCTTTCTGAGTTTCTGTATCATCCCAAAGTACTTAAATCCCACCTCAAACATTTCAATTTGATCCGTAAAATGCCTGTTTTTCTTTTCAATGATTGTCATATTTTGTAAATGTTGCTACCACAACATTTCATGTTTCTAAATGTCATTAAATCCCATTGATCTTGGATCTGGAACAATCTGCTTTTCATCTTGATAAAATCCCTCTGAACAAGCAGCACAACACAATGTTGAGCCTCTTGCTGCTTCTCAAATAACCTTGAGTTACATAACAGCGAACAACGACCCTGCGGACAAAGAACATCACTCATCTCCCTACCACACTCCTGTACCGGCTCCCAGGTTGCTATTGGTAACCGCAACAGATGGATGATGGGATTGCGATTGTGATGAAGGTCCCTTGAGTTGAGTGACATCAGCCAGGCGAGGAAAAGACTCAAAAAGACATCCAGAGGAAACACAAAGCCGTGGTTCCTCCTCTCCTCCACCCATCATCACCATCATCATCCTCACCCCGTCGTTGGCCGTCAGCCTCGACACCCACGACCTCTCAGTGAATAAAAAGGACGCTGACATCATCCCCTTCTGGCATTTAGCCAGAAAAACCCACTCTTTCTCAACACATGTTCACACCTGGAGCGTCGGGCTGACGAGCAGCTCCAGTGAGGACAGCGGGAGACGGACCTGCTGCTAACGACACTCAGCTGCAGCACGAAGTCACGCATGATGTACAAAGCACTTTAACTTGGTCACGAGGGGCCGATAATCACACATAGGTAGATGTCATTCACAGTTATAATGTGTTCAAGGAGCATTTCAACATGTTAACATGGAGTTATTGCTGCAGATTTCTACATTTTGGGGCAGTTGTGAAAGTAAAAAAAAGTCTTCACGAAGGCTGCAGTTACTGAATCTGTTGATAAATCAATGCTTTGGGACTTAATGACTAATAATGGAGTCTGTTGAATATGAAGAATACGCCACATAGCAGCAACATATTGAAGGTATCAGCAGATAAATTAGAAAGTACCTCTGAGAACATATACAAAGACATCCACCAACACAAGTCAGTAAATAAATATTCACTGATGAAGGGAAGCCAACCGGTCCTGAGTGATGACGTTAAAACAAACCCTCTGGTGTAATAATGTGATTATAACAACTGTTAGTTTCCAACTAAATAAACATGTCATCTAAATGTTTTCATATTGTGGAGCAATTCACTCTCAAAATATTAAACTATTTGTTAGCGTGATCTCCGTTTCCATGGCAACACATGGGGTATGACTAACAACTGGAAAACAATCAGTAGACTCTTATGTAACGTACAAATGTTTACTACTCCAGGAAGTAGTCCGACCCTTAGCAACCACCCTACCAACAGAGAGGATTTCTAGTCTCCAACTGAATAAATACAGAAAAATAGAAACACTAAACTGATCAGCTAGCTCAGTCTGGTTGGAACAAAGATATCTGATGAACAAAGATATCTGATGAACTAAGATATCTGATGAACAAAGATATCTGATGAACTAAGATATCTGATGAACTAAGATATCTGATGAACAAAGATATCTGATGAACTAAGATATCTGATGAACAAAGATATCTGATGAACAAAGATATCTGATGAACTAAGATATCTGATGAACAAAGATATCTGATGAACTAAGATATCTGATGAACAAAGATATCTGATGAACTAAGATATCTGATGAACTAAGATATCTGATGGTCATTTCGCAGGAACAAGGCGGAGCTAGATGCAGCTAAAAGCTAACCTCCATCTGCATATCTGGATAGTTATTTTTCATTTACACCACCTGGTGAGGTGTTGTATGACACCGGATGACTTTAAAGTAAAAGCTGAAGGAGCTGCAGGTCCCTCCAGGACAAATCAAAGTTCACTTCATGAAGCCAAACACAAAGAAGATTCTGGTTCATTACGAGCTTTATCTTTGTAGTTCTGATCATCATCTGTAACATCTCAGTTCTGACAGCTGACATCTGAGACCACAGAGACATCAGTCATGTCATCACGTCCACGACGGTAAGTACTGCAGGTCAAAGGTCATGAGCTCACGCCATGGCAGCCCTCATTGGACGCCGTGAGGCCGCCGTTTATAGATATCTGGCTCTGTTGTGTTACATGTTTGTTGCAGGTCATCAAGTGAAACTGAAAAAAAGTTTAATAATCTACATTAAACAAAGGAATATGAGGTTCTCTTCCTGAGTGGTGACTCGGCGGCCATTTTGAGAGCAGTTCACTGACACTTCTTCGTTCTTTTCTCCAAGTGGGTCAGAAGTCAGTCAGAGGGCATCAGCTAGCTGACGGTTTCACATCATTCGGTTCTGATCCGGAGGTTTACTGAAAACTTCTTTATAGCGATCTCACGTTCCTTTATCACCTTGGTGAGTGTGATGTCGTTATTCAGGAAGCAGTGAGGTGGAATAAAGAGCAGGAGGTGTGGTGGAGAAACAGGAGGAGTTCTCCCGACCTCTGCATCCTTTATTACTGACAATTAAAGTCTGGATTCACACTTAATGTGACGGTGATGAATGGATGTGAACAAATGTTTCCCTGCAGGTGAGACTAAAGAACAAACGTAAACACTGAGAGGCAGCGACGGGATGGGTGGAAGTGTGCACGGTGAACTACAAGCCTACACATGCACATACAGGACACCGCTGCATGGACTTCATATGCACACAAACAGGTCACATGAACAGGAGCTGGAGACGGAGCGCTCCACTCAGCTCACGCCGGAGAGCTTTCACCGAGAGACGGAAAATAACTCGTTCGCTGTCCGTCACGCTCCATTCAGAGTCTCCTGCACGCGTCCGAACTCGTGTCCGGGTCAGGTCCCGTCACCGAGGCCCGTCACCGAGGCCGTCACTGAGGCCCGTCACCGAGGCCGTCACTGAGGCCCGTCACTGAGGCCGTCACTGAGGCCGTCACTGAGGCCCGTCACCGAGGCCGTCACTGAGGCCATCACCGAGGCCCGTCACTGAGGCCCGTCACTGAGGCCCGTCACTGAGGCCGTCACTGAGGCCCGTCACTGAGGCCCGTCACTGAGGCCCGTCACTGAGGCCCGTCACCGAAGCCGTCACCGAGGCCCGTCACTGAGGCCCGTCACCGAAGCCGTCACCGAGGCCCGTCACTGAGGCCCGTCACCGAGGCCGTCACTGAGGCCCGTCACTGAGGCCGTCACTGAGGCCGTCACTGAGGCCCGTCACCGAAGCCGTCACCGAGGCCCGTCACTGAGGCCCGTCACCGAGGCCGTCACTGAGGCCCGTCACCGAGGCCGTCACCGAGGCCCGTCAGAGACCGGCTCGACAGAAAAACAACAGAACCGGGACGTTATCCTGTCGCGGTGATGAAGATGCTTCGTTACACTTCCTGTTCTCTCTCTGGCTGTGGAATTGGTAAAGCTTCGTCCGATTTCCATCGTATCATCGCATCAACTCAAACCTCCCCCATTCTCCCCATCCTCCACCCCCCATCCGTCCCCCTCCCATCCTCCACCCCCCCATCTCCACCCCCCATCCTCCACCCCCCATCCTCCGCTATCATCACGGTGATGGAGCCGACCGCACAATCCAGCTATCAGTCCAGCAGCAGTTATCTGATGTGAATGTCAACATCGTGATGCTGCACACACACACACACACACACACACACACACACACACACACACACACACACACACACACACACACACACACACACACACACACACACACACATGGATCTGTGTAAGTGGATGAGTTGTTTACCCCAAATGGTTATATTCTCATTTTATGGTACTAATAGAGACAAACTGAACTTGTTCATTTCTATGTCTGGTAGATAGATTTGTTTTTTGTGATTTGTATATATTTATTTTATAGAAAGGGATGATGGCTTGGCAGATTTCTCTATAAGATAAAAATAGATGTATCTTGTGATTTCCCAAAATCAGATTGATTTAGTTTTTCTTGCCCTGATAGATTAAATCCAAGAATAGATTTAGATTTTCTAGAATTAATACAATATAGAAATATACATTTAATTGTGTAATTTTTCATCAAAAAGATTTATTGCGATTTCTTTTTTGTTTTTAAACAGAAAGTATATTGTGTTTTTCTGTCTATTATATATTTTCTATGTTCAGCAGATAGAAAACAAACACTTTGTGAGTTTCTATATTATAAAAGAAAGATTTACAGCTGACAGATAAAATCTATCTTTAGTTTTGGTTTAGTGTTTTCTGACCCTTGATGAACACAAAAACAAAGAAGTTTTGATTATCTACATCAAATATAATGGAAAAAAAAAGACATTTTCTAGGAAAGGACAACAAAAGAAATGACAGAGATCCTGTGATTTACTAATAGATAGATATAGTAGGTGATTCTCTTCATCTAGAAAATATATTTTAGTTAAGTTTTTACATGTAAATGATAAGCTATAATTTATGATTCATAGATAAGATGAGATGTTATTCAATTTACCCACAAGAACAGAAAGACTTTGTAATATTCAACAACTAATATGAAAAAAAAAAAATCAAGCCAGAACAATGCTGATCTATCTTTCACCTCCAAGTATGTTTTTGTAAATGCACGTCCACCAACAGTAAAACCAAACGTCCATCAGTCTCTGGTGAGAAAACCACAAGAGTGATTTCACATGACGGACACTCGGTCCAGCAGCAGCGATGACACGAGCAGCTCCGAATCAGCGAGCTGAGCACCAGAGCTGAGAGCCACGCTGCAGCGGATCCTCTTATTTTGCTCATGTTTTAAAAAGGAAGCCTTGGCAACAGCACGTGTGAATCTTCCATCGCCATCTCCGCTGCCAATAAAGCAGCTCTGAGCATATGGCAGCCTGCACGGCACATTTCACACCGTCTGCATCCCAGACAAACACACACAGCAGCAATAAAGTCGTCAGTTTGTTGACTCACCAGAGGAAGAGTGTGAGGAGGGAAGGAGGGAGAGCAGGCAGAGCAGGAGGACGCTGCCTCTTCCTCGGGCTCTGCTCCGGCTGTGGGCAGCGAGCTGCTCAACACAACCTCCTCCCTCACTTTCTCTCTCTCTCTGCCAGCGCTGCTCAGGCTCGCTGTGTTCAGACAGATGTTCACCTGGAGAGGCAGAAACCCACCAGGCTGTCCGGGAGGGAAGAGAGGGAGTCTCTGCTGAGCTGCACTGCCTGATGGGTAGGACTCCGTTTATTTACATGTCACTTTATGTGTTGGGATCAGCTCTATTAGATAGATAGATGACAGATAGTTACTTTATTAATCCACAAGGGGACATTTTTTCACTACAGCAGCATTATAGCTAACTAACATAACCACTAACAGAGTTTAGGAGCTTTATTGATGCTCTGAGTACAGATGGCTGCTGTCGCTCAGCAGAAATGATGCATGTTGACTGAAAACACAAACCAGATTGTCCCTGTTCACGACATCGAGAATATTCTGGAAAAAAAGGCACATTTGTTTGAAGACACGATGATCTTCAACATCTATCTAAGCGTCAAGTTTTCATCTGTAACAGAAATATTGTGCTGTGCTCACAAGAAAAGCAGATTTAGTCTTTAGAAAACGTGGATGTGTTCGTGCCTCCATCTTCTAACAGCAGTGTGAAGAACAAAGAGCGTGACTTCGTCTGAAACTTGTTTCCATACTTCTAACCAGCGGTTTTGCTCTGAGCTGACGAGCTGTAAACAGTCTCATCACATCAACATCACTTTACGAGGTCAATGTGTTTCCAAACAGTTACGTGAGGATTCATTTGTGTCCACCTCATGAATGAAGTCCTTTCAGCCGCTCTCCTCTCAGCTCTGCTTTGCTTTCCACCGACTCCATTATTAAGTGAGACTAAAACAGCAGGTCGACTCAAGTTCTCATCAGAATAATAAGACTAAAGCTGAGGGTCACAGAATGACGTCACACGGACCCGATCTGGTGCTACACATTTAATCTGAAAAGAATAAAGTCCAGTGGGTCATTGCTACGCAGTGTTTTCTGCTCACACGTCTGACAAGAGAATCGTTCTAACTCAACATACACAGTAATACATGTCAGTAAAACACCGTATTAACTATCTAACAATCAAGAACCGTGATACAACCTTGTAAAAAAACGAGCCCTCACACCTGCACCCGTCGGGCAGCCAGCGTGTCGGGGTGGACGCGGCGGCGGATGCATGTGCCACATTTCGTGCATCCTTTGAACTTAAACATCATCTTCTTGTGTCACGGCGAAACATCAAACTTTATCGCATCGCCATGGCGACGCCCTTTGACGAAAACACACGGGTTTCCCAATATATTATCATCAATGTGTTAAGAGTATTCTGACCCGATTTGATGTTCATGTGATCAACCAGCTCAATGTGAAAGTATGAAAAGTGTTATATCCTGCTGCCAGTAGGGGGCGCTATGACTATGACTAAATATTACCATCCTGATATCTAACATCAAAATCACAGCAACTTGTAGTTTCATGGCGAGATGCTCAAAATGTGACCTTGTGACGGTACGAGACTAAAAGTCAGACGACTAGCAGACATGTTACGATGACAGTCTGTTACAGTCTCAGCAGCCTGATGTAGAGAAGACACCCTGATGTAGAGAAGACATCCTGAAGACACCCTGATGTAGAGAAGACACCCTGATGTAGAGAAGACATCCTGAAGATACCCTGATGTAGAGAAGACATCCTGAAGACACCCTGATGTAGAGAAGACACCCTGAAAACACCCTGATGTAGAGAAGACACCCTGATGTAGAGAAGACACCCTGAAGACACCCTGATGTAGAGAAGACACCCTGAAAACACCCTGATGTAGAGAAGACACCCTGAAAACACCCTGATGTAGAGAAGACACCCTGAAGACACCCTGATGTAGAGAAGACACCCTGAAAACACCCTGATGTAGAGAAGACACCCTGAAGACACCCTTATATAGAGAAGACACCCTGAAAACACCCTGATGTAGAGAAGACACCCTGAAGACACCCTGATGTAGAGAAGACACCCTGATGTAGAGAAGACATCCTGAAGACACCCTGATGTAGAGAAGACACCCTGATGTAGAGAAGACATC
This sequence comes from Brachyistius frenatus, assembly GCF_029030835.1. NCBI lineage: Eukaryota > Metazoa > Chordata > Actinopteri > Embiotocidae > Brachyistius > Brachyistius frenatus. The sequence continues at coordinate 39,764 of NW_027211065.1, forward strand.
CTGATGTATTAGTGGTTAAAAGACTCTGACAGAACTTCTATATCATTCATGACGGGGTCACAGATCAGTTCCTGAACATCAGAAACTAAATCTGCCAGACAGACACATCAACCAATTCACAGCTGATCACTGAAATCTGCATCCAGCATATGTCCACATATTTCATACCATTAAACCCCTTCAAGGTCAGAAACCTGGATTTACGTTGCTACATAAACATGGAGTTCCTCCAGACTCATCGCAGGCGAGAAGTTGTCCTGTGTTTCATATGTAACGTCACCCGAACTCATTTCCATACAGAAGATCAGGAGAGGAGAAGAGCAGCGCAGGTGTGGAGAGTTCACTGTTTTGTGATGTTGGCTCTGCAGTTCATGTTTGAAGAGGGAAACACACACACACACACACACACACACACACACACACACACACACACACACACACACACACACACACACACACACACACACAGACACACACACACACACACACACACACACACACACACACACACACACACACACACACACACACACACACACACACACACACACACACACACACACACACACACACACTTCCCCCGTGTGTGTCCTGCCTGAGTGCCTTCATTTGTTTCTGCAGCTGAAAATCCTCCTCGGCTGTGAAATGAACGTGTACTTCTTGAAGCCGTGATTCTTCCGGCTGCAGCACGCTGCACCACTTCTCTGTCACTTAGCTATTTCCAGAACAGACGCCGTGGGTGTGAAGCTTTTAACATTCAGAAAATGTATCACTCATTAAACATGTATAGTGTTTTCTCCGAGCTGCAACCTTACAAACAAGTCAGAGAGGTAAACCAAGAGGGAACATTAACTTTGTTTTCAGGAAGTTTTGTTCGAGAGTGTCTAAAACTGTTTCAAAGGCTGCTCAGTGTGACGCTCCCATCGGGGAACAGTTACATCATCTGGTCCTGCTGCAGGCAGCATCTATCGGAGACCCGCAGCAGACCCCAGAGAGGAAACCAAACCCGGCGACACCACAGAGTCCACTGGGACCAAAGTCGTTATCACAAGCATCCGAACCAGGCAGGAAGTCTTCAGGAAGGTCCAGAGGCAGGCGACTGCTGCCGTTTCAAAATGTGGGGAGAAGAAGAAGAAATAAATTACGAGATCAAGATGCCTGAAAGTAGACGGAAGTATTTCAATATAAAAGAGCAGCGAGAAGCTGTAAACCTGTTTTAACTTAAACATGATGGAAACTAGATAAGAGAATAAAAAAATTGAATTCATCGCAACTACTACATTACGTGTCATTGTTTTCGAAGCTTTCAGTGTCTTCAGGATTTCACTGACTATTTATGATCAGAAATGTTGATTTTGGAGCAGATTTGATCAAAAACTATGATATAATTTGTAGAGTTTTAAGTGAGTTTTTCTATTATCTTACAATTCCAGGAATTAGAAAAAAATGCAATTCGAGAAAGAAAAACGTGGTGTTTTTTTAAGTACTACATTTAATTAGAGTGCACACCACATTTCCCACAAACACCGTCACTTCCTGTTTCTCCTCTTGTTCCGGTTTCTCCGGTAAACAGTTTTATTTGGTGATGAAAACAGGAGCAGAGACTTTCTGACAGTTATTTTAGTTAATAAAGGCAGTTTTGTTTGAAAAGATTTACTTTATGCCATTAATACTTTCAGCACAGATTCAGTTGACGTCATGTTTTGTGGAAAAATCGTGACTTGAAAAAAATTGCAAGCTCCCACAAATATTGCAGAGTTTGGTTGAAGTTGCATTAATTATTGCGATCGCAAGATTTTGTTAACAGCAATGTCACAGTTTTTCTTTTCTTTTTCAAAGCCTGCCGTGTTTCAGTACCAACACTCGCTGAGAGCCTGATTTTTCAGTCTTGCACTACAAAACCCACCTGACTAAACACTTTTATGGTTATTTTAAGGCAAAGTAAGTTCAAGATTTTGGATTTATACACAAAATATCTAGTGACTTCAGACATAATGTGTTTATTTACTTGCTAACGTCAAGAGAAATCTAAGAAAGTCCTGAAAAGAGGAATGTTGAAATGTTCTCAGCGAGATGTAAATTATTAAGAAACCTCTCCCTGTGAAGAAGAGTAACCTCCCCTTCACCTTTGAAATGATAAATATCTTCAAGGGCATGCCAAGAAAAGCTGAGGTGCATTAAAGATGGAGAGTTCAGTGTTGGTGTGTTTGGTTGGCTGCAGGGTAAACAGTGCAGAACTCCAACTCTCTGATGTGTGAAAACAAGTTCAGATGAAAAGATTTTTGGGTTTCTGCAATCTGTTCCTGGAACATTGTTCAATATAAATTGTAAAACAAATTGAGTAAGAAGAGAACGTGATTCAGTGTTTGTCTCAGCTGATGAAGTCAAACTTCCTCTTCTGCTTCTCACTGATATCTGTGATATTCTCCATCTCCATCCTTCTCATTCAGACACTGATAACCTTCTGGAAAGAGTTGTTGTGTTACTGTAACGTGTTCAGCCTTTAATACCATCCAAGCTTGTACAACATATTGGTGCTAACCCACTGAAGCGGGCAGGAAATGCGAGCAGGTGAACACAGTGTGTTGGAGATGTAAACGCTGTGCTGTTCAGCGACCAAAATAGTCAGATATTTGGGTTGAAGTTTTGTCCTGTTTTTCTGCCTCCATTTCTTCAAGATGGCGGTAAAAAGGAAAGCTCCAGAGAAGTGGTAAAAGTTGCACTCGGGGGCTCAAAGGTTGATCTGATGTAATGAGTTTGGGCCTCTGGAAGAGTACGATGCACTTAGGCTGCTGCGGAGCTGCAGAGGAAGCAGCGATGTGGTGCATTAAGGAATAAAGGAGGAGGAGTGACAGGTAGAGGGACACGCAGAGGGAAAACACATTAGAGCTGGGGTATTGGTGTTTCAATGTATACGAAGGAGGGGGGGCAGATATGGCACAAGAACATTCTCCCAACAGCACTCAGACACATTTGCAGCGCTGCTTGGAGGGCTTTTATTTTTTATGCCCTGGTTCTTCCTGGGTGAAGCCTGTCTTTACAAAGCCAACTAATGGTGGTGTTAAATGGGGTGGGGTGTTGAAATTAATCAGCACCTCCTGAAACCCCTCAGCTTTTTTTTAAAGGCAGACTACAGTGAGAGCCCAGCAAGGGTTAAATCTCTCCATTCATCTGACAGGAGTTCAGCCTATTGATCTCATGACTGAGTCAACAGAACAAGTTCCAACATCACTTTTACAGACAGTAACGTCGCTGCATCTCCTCCAACACACAGAAGTCTGACACCTGGATTGTGTAAAAAGATGGAGGACATGACAGAACACCGATACTGATATTTGGTAAATCAAGCAGACCGATAAACTGATGTAGAACATTTGTAAAAAAAAAAAAAATCTTTGTGTTAAAATGTGGAATAACAAACCCGAACGGAAAACCTGAAGGTCGGGGAAACACTGCATAACGAGTCGCTATGGCGTGAGACCAACTTTTATGACCAATCAGATCAAGCTGTGGGCGGGGCGTTGCTCAACACAGAGTGGTGACTGCAGACTGACAGAGACGCTGCATCAGAGCCAGACCTGCATATTTAAAAATTCACTTATTTTATCTGCAATTGAACGCAACAAATACAGATAATCGTAAAAATGCTAAATATCGGTACTAACAAGATAGATAAATTTGACTTTATTAATCCCACAGTGGGGAAATTTACTAGTTTAATTGGTCGACCCCTTAACAGAACCAGAACTGGGTGAGTCTGGAGTAAAGAAACAAAGGACATGAGATCATCAGAGGCTGAACACACGCTGTTCAGAGCACACGTTGGTAGCTGATAATACCCAATGACTGTAAAGAGTTACACTAATGAGGCAATAAATTATGAGCACCAGCCAACAGCTCCGACCCGCCAAGGTCTGGACTCTGCAAGAGTCAGTCAGGCATCAGCAGGAGATCCTTTGGGGTCCAGGAAGTTCTGGTTGGAGCTGCTGGCGATCTGAGTGGTTCCAGCTCCGTCCCCAACAGAGATCTGATGGTTCCCTGATTCACACACCTTCACATGCCATCAGATAATCAACACTATACAACCAGTAGTTCTGACCCAGAGATCTGATTGGTCAACTGAACATCTGGAACAAATCATCATGACATCACATTCTGCTCATCACTACAAACATCACTCCACCTCCTCAATGTGAATTAGAATAGAGTTTCATATAATATGTAATATAATGTAGTTTCTACTTGTTATAGTTCTATTAAATGACCCATTTGGTGAAGTCGGGTCTCTTTTGGTCCTTTTTGGTCGCTCCGAGCACCCGTACCGTAACACCACGGATAGTCACGCACTTACAATCCTAGAGGAGGCTAGCTGGACCGGTTTGGGTTGAACACATGACACGGAGCTAAAATGTTAAAAACACATGAGAACATGGATATCTTTGTTCATCAGATATCTTTGTTCATCAGATATCTTTGTTCATCAGATATCTTTGTTCATCACATATCTTTGTTCATTAGGTATCTTTGTTCAATAGATATCTTTGTTCATTAGGTATCTTTGTTCAACAGATATCTTTGTTCATCAGGTATCTTTGTTCAACAGATATCTTTGTTCATCAGGTATCTTTGTTCAATAGATATCTTTGTTCATCAGATATCTTTGTTCAACAGATATCTTTGTTCATCAGGTATCTTTGTTTCATCTTTGACATCTTTGTTCATGTTCTTTGTTCTCAGATATCTTTGTTCATCAGATATATTTGTTCATCAGATATCTTTGTTCATCAGATATCTTAGTTCATCAGATATCTTTGTTAATCAGATATCTTTATTCATCAGATATCTTTGTTCATCAGATATCTTTGTTCCAACCAGACTGAGCTAGCTGATCAGTTTAGTGTTTCTATGTTCTGTATTTATTCAGTTGGAGACTAGAAATCCTCTCTGTTGCTAGGTGGTTGCTAAGGGTCCGACTACTTCCTGGAGTAGTAAACATTACATACGTTACATAAGAGTCTACTGATGCCTCTGATTGCAGTCTGACAGCGACCAATAACAACATTAAAGCCTCTCATGTAATGTTGCGTAATCATTTTGTATCTGAGTGGTCAGATGCGGCTCAGCGGTTTCTTCCTGTCCTCGTGTCGTCAGCGCTCACTTGTGTGTCTGTTCACCACTTTGCTTCGCTCCTCACACATTGACTGTATTTCAGGGCTGTCACGTTTAATTCCGGTTTCCAAGACAACAGGTGAGACGTTGTCCATGCTCATCGATGAGTGAGAGGGAATTATATGGAAAAATAAATTTACTGCAATTATTCATTCTGTTGCAAAAATATCAGACATTAAAATAATTCTCAAGAATTCCTGATTTTCTGTGGTTTATGTATTTTCCACAGCTGGTTGAACATAATCAATAATATTCACCTTGGGCTTTGTGAAGGATGTATGTGACCATTTTCTGAATTTCTATTCATTAAAGCATTTTAAATTTTCATATAAAAAAAAGCTAAAAAAAGGTTTCATGCTTTACTGAGATGGAAAAGATGATGAATCTATGAAAGAAAAGCAGCAAAAATGAGGACGACACTAAAAACAAAGTATGTTAGAAAGGAGCTGGGCTGATGTGTCGTATATGAAGTTTGTGGCTTGAAGATTCAGCTGCACCCGATTAACATTAGGGCGGCACGGTGGTGCAGTGGTTAGCACCGTCACCTCACAGCAAAAAGGTTCCGGGTTCAAATCCGGTCCTGGGCCTTTCTGTGCGGAGTTTGCATGTTCTCCCTGTGTTTGCGTGGGTTCTCTCCGGGTTCTCCGGCTTCCTCCCATCATCCAAAAACATGCACCTCAGGTCAGGTTACCTGGCGCCGCCTAGTGGCAGCCTGCTGCAGCATCTCCCCCCTGAGAGCCCCCCTGCTGTAGTGAAGACATTTCCCCTCGGGGATTAATAAAGTGAAATAAAAAAAATATAAAAAAAATAACGCTGGCTGAGCTGAACACTCAAATGTATTGTGTGTCTCTAATGGACTCTGAGAGCAGAAGGAACGTTTGGAGCACAAAGACTCTCAAGTCACGATATTTGGACCAACATGAAACAAATACGACATCATCACCGACTTATTGGTGACTGTGGACAGAATCCTTCTGTCGGGATGTTTCCTGACTCTTGGTCAGGTATTTGGGCCAAAGCAGCATTTTTCCTGGACAACATGTGTGTGTGTGTGTGTGTGTGTGTGTGTGTGTGTGTGTGTGTGTGTGTGTGTGTGTGTGTGTGTGTTTGAGTGTGTGTGTGTGTGTGTGTGTGTGTGTGTGTGTGTGTGTGTTTGAGTGTGTGTGTGTGTGTGTGTGTGTGTGTGTGTGTGTGTGTGTGTGTGTGTGTGTGTGTGTGTGTGTGTGTGTGTGTGTGTGTGTGTGTGTGTGTGTGTGTGTGTGTTTGAGTGTGTGTGTGTGTGTGTGTGTGTGTGTGTGTGTGTGTGTGTGTCTGTGTGTGTGTGTGTGTGTGTGTGTGTGTGTGTGTGTGTGTGTGTGTGTGTGTGTGTGTGTGTGTGTGTGTGTGTGTGTGTGTGTGTGTGTGTGTGTGTGTGTGTGTGTGTGTGTGTGTGTGTGAGTGTGTGTGTGTGTGTGTGTGTGTGTGTGTGTGTGTGTGTGTGTGTGTGTGTGTGTGTGTGTGTGTGTGTGTGTGTGTGTGTGTGTGTGTGTGTGTGTGTGTGTGTGTGTGTGTGTGTGTGTGTGTGTGTGTGTGTGTGTGTGTGTGTGTGTGTGTGTGTGTGTGTGTGTGTGTGTGTGTGTGTGTGTGTGTGTGTGTGTGTGTGTGTGTGTGTGTGTGTGTGTGTGTGTGTGTGTGTGTGTGTGTGTGTGTGTGTGTGTGTGTGTGTGTGTGTGTGTGTGTGTGTGTGTGTGTGTGTGTGTGTGTGTGTGTGTGTGTGTGTGTGTGTGTGTGTGTGTGTGTGTGTGTGTGTGTGTGTGTGTGTGTGTGTGTGTGTGTGTGTGTGTGTGTGTGTGTGTGTGTGTGTGTGTGTGTGTGTGTGTGTGTGTGTGTGTGTGTGTGTGTGTGTGTGTGTGTGTGTGTGTGTGTGTGTGTGTGTGTGTGTGTGTGTGTGTGTGTGTGTGTGTGTGTGTGTGTGTGTGTGTGTGTGTGTGTGTGTGTGTGTGTGTGTGTGTGTGTGTGTGTGTGTGTGTGTGTGTGTGTGTGTGTGTGTGTGTGTGTGTGTGTGTGTGTGTGTGTGTGTGTGTGTGTGTGTGTGTGTGTGTGTGTGTGTGTGTGTGTGTGTGTGTGTGTGTGTGTGTGTGTGTGTGTGTGTGTGTGTGTGTGTGTGTGTGTGTGTGTGTGTGTGTGTGTGTGTGTGTGTGTGTGTGTGTGTGTGTGTGTGTGTGTGTGTGTGTGTGTGTGTGTGTGTGTGTGTGTGTGTGTGTGTGTGTGTGTGTGTGTGTGTGTGTGTGTGTGTGTGTGTGTGTGTGTGTGTGTGTGTGTGTGTGTGTGTGTGTGTGTGTGTGTGTGTGTGTGTGTGTGTGTGTGTGTGTGTGTGTGTGTGTGTGTGTGTGTGTGTGTGTGTGTGTGTGTGTGTGTGTGTGTGTGTGTGTGTGTGTGTGTGTGTGTGTGTGTGTGTGTGTGTGTGTGTGTGTGTGTGTGTGTGTGTGTGTGTGTGTGTGTGTGTGTGTGTGTGTGTGTGTGTGTGTGTGTGTGTGTGTGTGTGTGTGTGTGTGTGTGTGTGTGTGTGTGTGTGTGTGTGTGTGTGTG
>NW_027211065.1:50000-90000 GCF_029030835.1 Brachyistius frenatus
AACCTATGGAGGGGGACTTGAACATATCAATGAAGGTCAGTTACATCCATGCTCGGACCAAACGAGTCCACGCAGTGTCACTGCCAGATAAACCTCACAGCAACCAGAGCTTTTAAAATCAGTCTGCTGAGACTGACCGGACGGATGCACACGAGACGATTCTTTATCAGAGGAGCACACAGACTTCCAGCAGCCGAGCCGGATAACTTCTGGTTATATAATTCTTCTACACTTCTCAAATCTTATCAAACCAAATGGATCCCATTCTGACTGTGAGGTAGTTTGTGGAGGTTGTGATGCTCAAAACTAATGTGGATAACTCTGTCACCTCACAGCAGGAAGAGTTCGACCCAATCAGAACCATCAGTGATGTCATCAACCATCAGTGATGTCATCATCCATCAGTGATGTCATCGTTGGTTCATGAACGTTATGAATCCTCCAGTTCAGATTCTGTCCGTCACCATCTTTGCTAGTTCGGAGCGGTTTGGAGCAGGAAGTGACCATATTTGGACGAGCTGGGGGAGGAGCCAGCGGTGGATCTGACCTATCTGATCGGAAACCTGACGATACTACGTCCCGCCCACCGATAGCTGTAACCTGACTGCACCACAGGCCTGTCAATCAAACAGACACGCCCCCAAAAACAGGTGTTCTTGAATCTTCTTTTCTAATGAATGAGGGATTATTTTCAGATGGACCTCCAGAAAACTAATAAGAAGGAGTGACTTTAGCTAACAACACCGAGATAACTGATGGACACATTTTATTCACTTTGGATTTGATGAGAGAAGTTGAATGGGAGTCTATGGAGCCGGAGGCTTTTTGGAGCCGACCTCTAGTGGCACTCGCTGGTATTGCAGCTGAAGACACTTCTAGATCAGAAGCTATGAACACTTTTATATCCAGTCTGTTGTTTGAGCCTGTTGCTCAGCTGGGAGAGTGAAGTGTCCATGTTCTCCTCCTGCAGTCCAAAGTTGTGCATGTTAGGTTGGCGAATGGTTGTTTGTCTTTCCTGTGCAAACCGTCAGCTGTGAGAGGCTTCAGCCTCCATGACTGCAGGTTTAAAGAAATAACGTTAATTATCTCATATGAATGGCGTGTGTCAGGTTGGGGAATATCAAACAATCTTTACACCTGCCAAAGGCCAACTTGTTGTGGTCAGACGACAGTTGTAGTAAAGGACTGCTGATAACATCCTGCTACCAGATACCAACAGACACCTCCAGAGGTCTTCAGAGACCAGAGCTGCTCTGGCAGCACATGAACAGTCAACAGCTGCAGCAGGTGATGATGGTTTTGTCATGAAATGTGTTCTCTGGCAGGAAATGTGACTGCGCTACATGCTTCCAGTGCCAGTCTCCACTAATCTGTGCACGCACCAGCAAACCTCTGCAATTACATCACTGCAGCCAGCGAGCGGACACAAACACCCTCCTGACTGAACCGAGGTCTTTGTCCCACTTCCTGTTGTCCTCCTTCCAAAACACACAGACAATCAACCAACATCATTTACAAAGTTTCTTTTTATTTCCAACAGCTGATGACACATTGTGTGTGCTTCTTTATACGGTAGATTAGAGGTTGCTTCTTCCAGCATCTGCCGTTGTAGTAACAAATAGTAAAGTGTACACTTCAACTAATAATGATCACTGGTTCTTCCTCTCTCTTTTCCTCTCCCTCACACTTCCCCTGTTGTTGTAAATTTAACATCAGACTGTTTTGTATTCGTCACAGTTGCTGTAATAAAAAAGATTTTACTCAGTTTGCTCCCTGTGTACTTAAAAATGAGCTTATTTTACTCTCCTCCTCCTCTCCTGCCCTCTTTTCTCTTCCACTTCTCCACTTTGGATATCGGTTTCTGAGTGTGTGTGTGTGTGTGTGTGTGTGTGTGTGTGTGTGTGTGTGTGTGTGTGTGTGTGTGTGTGTGTGTGTGTGTGTGTGTGTGTGTGTGTGTGCGTGCGTGTGTGTGTGTGTGTGTGCGTGCGTGTGCGTGTGTGTGTGCGTGTGTCTTTCCCAGCATGCCTCACACTCCCAGCCTCTGCCTCTCCAGTAGCATCCTGGGAGGTTTGCAGTATTTTTAAACCCGCCTGCTGCCCACAGAAGGAGGATCTGAGACACAAACTCATCTGCACATGACACGTCCGAGTCCGCCGAGGACTTCCTAAAACCTCCACCAGCTGCAAATGAAGACTCAACAGTGAAGCGAGTTTAAAAAAAAAGTCTTTTTTACGCCTGCCATCACTTTCAAATGGAGTCATTAGTCTTCCAGAGCAGTTTAAGCAGAGCGGTCTCACCAGTTTAGAGCTGTTACCACATCACACGCTGTAAATGGTTGTTTTTACTGCATACGTTTCCCTCTGAGAGACAAATATACTGTTTAAAAGCCTCTGGGCTTTTAGTCACCAGCCCCCTTACCACCTCCATCCCCCACCCCCCCTGCTCCACTTCTGAGGAGGACTGAAAATGAACCAGCGCTGCTTCGATGTTATACCTCTGAAAACTTTGCAAAAATGTGCTTTGCGTGAAGAGTAACGTGCATCCTGACAAGCATCTCTTTCTCTCTCCTCTCCTCTCCTCCAGTTCTCTCGCCCCGTCTCCTGAACACGTTTTAATTGTATGTGTTTGACAGTTCCTTGAATCTAACACTGATCTAGCGACATGTCAGTGGTGATTACTCGACTGGGCCACATGCTTAAATGAAACAAGCACCAAACATTCCCCACATGTGGTGCTCACCTGCCACAGCGTGAACATGCTTTTCTACAGCATGGTGATGAATGCAGTGCAACTGAAATGTCAGTGAGGAGTCTAACAAAGTCATTCTTCTTTTAGGTTGTTATTTCCACTGATTCTGAGCACACTTTCTGTCGTCTATTCACCATGAAAATGTAGTTTTAATCAGTTACTTTTCTGAGTTTTAATTTAATTATTATTTAAGATGCTGGCATTTATTTCTCTGTTTCTGTTCTAACAGCAGTTTGTCAGGAACTAAGAATGATTATATTTCCACCACATATTGGATATAAAAGTTTACGTAGCTTCTGTAAAATGGTTCCCATGCAGAAGTATCTTCAGCTGCAACACCAGCGAGTGCCACTAGAGGTCGGCTCCAAAAAGCCTCCGGCTCCATAGACTCCCATTCAACTTCTCTCATCAAATCCAAAGTGAATAAAATGTGTCCATCAGTTCTCTCGGTGTTGTTAGCTAAAGTCACTCCTTCTTATTAGTTTTCTGGAGGTCCATCTGAAAATAATCCCTCATTCATTAGAAAAGAAGATTCAAGAAGACCTGTTTTTGGGGGCGTGTCTGTTTGATTGACAGGCCTGTGGTGCAGTCAGGTTACAGCTATCGGTGGGCGGGACGTAGTATCGTCAGGTTTCCGATCAGATCGGTCAGATCCACCGCTGGCTCCTCCCCCAGCTCGTCCAAATATGGTCACTTCCTGCTCCAAACCGCTCCGAACTAACAAGATGGTGACAGACGGGGGGTTACATTCACGTCTCTGAGTGAAGGAAAATGAAGTTGACATCCTGCATGCTCTGCAGAAGTCGGTGCAGGATTCAACCCTCTGACACTCCTGTTGGCGCAGCACTAAATGGTACCACCTTAGCTTCAATGCTAATGCTGCTAGCAGTAGATTGTAGGTTTGTAACAAACCTTGTGTCTACAGTATTTCACCTCGCACACATCTGTTATAGTGTTAAACTCAGAAACACGTCAATCATGTTTCATCATTTCAGTTCAAACGGAGGTCAACAGTAATGACTGCAGCCATAACAGCTGCTCAGGTCAAAGAATACATCTGAACTTGAACTCAGATCACCACAGAACACAACTCATGTACAGTAATGGAGGTGCTCTTCTCAATCACGTGATTACACCTTTTTTCCAACAATAACACCAAGTACAACAAATACAATTAATAAATACTGTACGTCAACTTAATATAATTCCTTAATGGTCAAAGTCAGCATCTCCACACACGTTTTATCCTTAAATTCATCAACTGTCTGCATGTCAAAGGTTAGGAAATCTTTTTTTGTTTTGATCTGTAAAACTAATATGTATTAGTATGATTGATTGTCTTTCTCTCCAAAACAAGCTCCTCTATTAGAAGACAAAGAAAAGTCCTCCACAGGGTCCCAGAGGTCTTTAAAAGTCAACAGACCTGCAGACATGTAGCTGACTCACCTGAATATCACACCTGAATACAACCTCCACATCACTGCTACGTGCACTCATCATGCATCTCTCTGCTTGTGTGTGTCGCGTCTTTAATAAAAAATAAAGCTCTCCGACTGGCGGTTGTGACGTGTTGTTACACACCTCCTGAAGGTGAAGGGTTTCTACATGAGTGACGAGCTCAGTGCTGATTTTCACGTCATCGTCCACGAGGCTTCGTCCCTGTCACATGACGCAGCCCGTCACTGGTGGGCCCTCAGCTCGCTGTCCTCTGAATGTGAAGACACACACTCACACACGAGGACGGAGAGGGACATGTGGTGTGGTAATGTAGACCGACACACAGTTAGATATGGCAGAGTGGAGGGGCAGCCTGTGTCCTCCAGCCTGACATATCAGCTCAGAGCTTCACCTACCTCAGAGCCTCACACACACACACACACACACACACACACACACACACACACACACACACACACACACATACACCATTCACACACACACACACACACACACACACACACACACACACACACACACACACACACACACACACACACACACACACACACACACACACACACACACACACACACACACACACACACACACACACACACACACACACACATGAGCTTAGAAACTCAGAGACAGAGACACACACACACACACACACACACACACACACACACACACACACACACACACACACACACACACACACACACACACACACACACACACACACACACACACACACACACACACACACACACACACACACACACACACACACACACACACAGACACACACACGTCAGGCCGAATGACAAAGCCTGCTTGTCATCCTGCTGCCTTTTACAGCTGCTGTCTCACATCCTGCAGGAAGACACTGACGGCTGAGGGCATCTCAGAGGATGACAGGTAGGCGGGTCAGCTGGTGCTGCTGGTGTCACGGCAACCGATACTCTCAAGACCATGCAAAAAAATTCTAAAACGTGTGCTCACATTAAAACCTCTCTCCATGAATTCGGGGACGGACCTGGACACTCGGAGCACTCTGCTGCTCTCGTTCCCTCGGCCTGCCTCCGATCCGTGCAGCAGCCAGGAAGACACTGTTTGCTGCTTTCCTGAGGTGACAGAGATAATTATGTAATCACATTGGCTGGACATCTTCATTAAGCCCGCGGCTAATTGAGGCGGTGAATTAGTGTCCAGGGCTGAAAGGATGAACCAGCAGAGGAGAGGAGAGAGGGAGGAGATAATGAAAGAGAGGAGGGGGAGGAAATTATTACTTCCTCAGTCAGCGGCAAGTGTGTGTGTGTGTGTGTGTGTGTGTGTGTGTGTGTGTGTGTGTGTGTGTGTGTGTGTGTGTGTGTGTGTGTGTGTCGGTGTGTGTGTGACCGCCATCAAAATTAAACGAGAGATTGAAGGTGACGCACTTGGTGGTGAGGACCGTGTTGCTACAGAGGACACTGGGGAAATGTCTGAAAAAGACGGGTCCCTGCTGTTTAAGCATGGATTCATGGATCCACACTGACAAACTAAAATACTGCTGTTTTCCCTTTAATGTGGACTGAGGATAAATTTGTGCATTTTGGAAGAATCCACACTAAATCACATTAAAACCTACTGGACGACACAAACTGTATTTTTCTCTCAGTGGACCCCTGAGAGTCAGTTAATAATTTGTAAAACTGTACTGATAAAATGGTATTCATACACATAAACACCACTTGTTCTATGCTGTGTAATATAATAAATATCCCAAGGAGGTTCTGATATGTTCTGACCTCAGTCTGGATATGAAAGCTTCAGGTCTGAAATTTTTTTCTGATCCAGAAGTGTCTTCAGCTGCAATACCAGCGAGTGCCACTAGAGGTCGGCTCCAAAAAGCCTCCGGCTCCATAGACTCCCATTCAACTTCTCTCATCAAATCCAAAGTGAATAAAATGTGTCCATCAGTTATCTCGGTGTTGTTAGCTAAAGTCACTCCTTCTTATTAGTTTTCTGGAGGTCCATCTGAAAATAATCCCTCATTCATTAGAAAAGAAGATTCAAGAAGACCTGGTTTTGGGGGCGTGTCTGTTTGATTGACAGGCCTGTGGTGCAGTCAGGTTACAGTTATCGGTGGGCGGGACGTAGTATCGTCAGGTTTCCGATCAGATCGGTCAGATCCACCTCTGGCTCCTCCCCCAGCTCGTCCAAATATGGTCACTTCCTGCTCCAAACCGCTCCGAACTAGCAAAGATGGTGACGGACAGAATCTGAACTGGAGGATTCATAACGTTCACAAACCAACGATGACATCACTGATGGATGATGACATCACTGATGGGTGATGGATGGTTCTGTGACATCACATCTGCTGTCAGTCAACAACATCAAGATACTGCTCCTGTAAAGTGAGTCATTGAGTGCAAGATGGAAAACTTAAATCAAGTGACACATAAACCCCAATCAGCCAAACAAAGAAAATATGATGATCTGTACTTTATGAGCTCAGCTGTATTGACACCACCATGTTTGATCTGTCTATGGTTTAACTGTCCAATTTCAGTGAGTCTGTTCCCACTGCAGCCTCATAGCTCCGTTCCTGGCTGACAGAGGTGGAGGTGCTTGGTGAGCATGTTGGCTTCCACAGACTGCACACTGACTTAGTTACATACCTATAGTGCCAGATGCATTTACACCTTTTCAACATCTGACTGGAAGACGTCTCCTTTTGCAACAGTAATTTTCAGTTCCACCTTTCCTTCCAGATGTCAGATATAAATGAGGTAACACTGACTGGTACTCTCATCTATTCTGGCTGAATCCACTGCATGTGTGCAAATGTGTGATCGCATACTCGAAGTGAGGTAATTAAGCACTGAAGCCTCTTCCTGGCTGAGCTGAGGAGGAGGAGTAGGAGGAGATGGAGGAGGAGGGGGGGTGTTTCACAGTGTCAAGTGAAGGTGAAGCTGATGGAGTTGGAGTGAGCCGAGCCGTCGGAGAGCGTGAGATAGATTAAGAGCCAGGGAGGGATACACGAGATGACACAAGGAGGAAGTATGGAGATTGTTCTTCTTATGTTGGAGGTGATGCAGAGCTGCGGGGGGAATCTGCCAACGGGAGCTGAGCTCTGAGCAGCCATGTTGTTCCTCCCAGCTGAGTGCTGATGGGAGCAGACGGAGAGGCAGGTAGACGTGGATTAGCGCTGCTTCACCTGCCTCTGTGCAGCGTTTAGGGTTTCTTATTCCTCTCAGCTCTGTCTGTCAGACAGCTGTCACAGGGAAAACCATGTGGAAGAAGCGAACCCCTCTCTGTCTCCCCCAAACCCCCTCAAAAAAAGTAAAAAAAAAAAAAAAAAAAAAAAATCAGTTTTATCCTTGATAAATTGAAGAGGTTCATATTTTACAAGTCATTAAAATGATCCACTCAACCTCAATAACTAAGCGATCACCACCTGACTAAAAACACAAGAAGTCGTCTCCCTGCTTGTATACAGAATAATCACTGATATATGTGTTTATAGTACCTGACAGCAGGGTGTTAGCATCTGGCTAACATACCTAATGCTGAATGAGGTAGTTCACAGACAGAAAAATGATATTTAATTAGTATGAACTAACATCAGGATATGTTTCTGGGATGTTTGTATTGCATTTGTCACATGTGCACCGTGACTTTGTTCCATCCTCATCACAGCTTCATCTCCACCGGCGGCGTGTCAGACTGTTTCATCTTCTGATCAGATCATGTTTCTTGGATTTCTGCTCTTCTATCAGGTAAACATCGTTAAATGGCTTCTTTCTGTCCGTTGTGTGTTTATTGTTGTCATTTTCTAATTTGTGCTGCCGCCTGCAGACACAGTTAAAACAGCTGCTGTGTTTCAGTCTTTAAAAACATTCATCCTCCTGGTTATTGCGTAACCATTTCACAGACCTTGTCTGTAGCAGGAGGAGGATCTATTTCTTGTCTAAATGAAAAGACTGCAGCGGTAAACAGTGATGTAGTGATATATTTTACAACCGGGCCTTTGCACATGGGTGTTTTATTTTGAAAATTGACCGAAGTTTCTTTGATTTTTCTCCGAAGGACTTCCTGCCCGGTCGATCTGCTCGGTTCAGCTCGCCGGTCGGATATGAAATATTGACTTTAATGATGGTGATTCACTGCGGTTGCCTTTAATCTACATGTGTTCAAATTCTTCACTGTGATGAACACAAAACATGATGGTGACATGAACCTTCCTCACGGCAGACATGTTGACTTGTCATTGAAGTGGAAGTACAGGTGACTCAGTGACGGCCGCACTGCGTGTTGTCGACTTCCTGTTCGTGTGTCATGGCTGACTCTTCATGGAAGTGAGCCGTCATCATCACACCTGTGAATGACCTGCTGTGAACAGTCCAAACGTCTGCTGTGATGGAGATCTACTGAAGGCTCCGTGTTTGAAATCATCATTACATCATAATCAATCAAATATCTGCTTCATGTAGAGTGTCTTGAGAATATTGAGATGGTTTTCCGTTGACATCAGAGCTGGTAGCTCATTAACACTTCATTTTGAGATAATTGCAGCCGGTGCAGCGTGTTCCTAATACAGACTGCAGCTGAGATAATCACACAGATGAGCGTTATCGTACAGATGAGTGTCAGAGATGTAGGATGCTGCATCCCTCTGAGTGGAGCTCGTACAGTTGAAGACTGTCAGCTTGATGAATAACATCATTATCTGCCTGAGATGGTAGCCACTGGCAGCGGGTCAGTTTGGATCTATCTCTGGATCTATTTACCCAGAGGAAGATGACTGCTCTTCCTCCAGCTCTGCTTTCACACCACTGACCCATCCGGCTCCAACCACCATCTCCTCTGCTCCCTCACATGTCCTGAACTTTATTACACAAGTATTCTCAAACATCAGCTCCTCTGCCGGCGGCTCGGGAAAATAATTCTACGTTGCAGCACAGGTTGTTCAGAGAATGTGTGCAGCTGTTAGTCAGAACAGTGACAGCACATCTGGGGGGGAAACAGCACGACTGCAGATCCAGTGGGCAGCAAAGCCCCCTGGGTAACTGCCAGTGTGTGTAGTAACACTGCTGGCTGTGTATCTGATGCTGACAGTGTTTCTGAGAGCAGTCTGATTCGGAGCCGACCATTTTTTAAATGGCTCATCATGTTTTTATATTAAAGCCAATTAAATCTCAGTTCTCTTCTTCTCCTGTAAAAAGTCAACGTAGATTGTTTTCTGTTTGTAACACAAGTAATATTATAATAAAGTATTATAATGGCAGTGATTATTGTGCTTTTCAAATTTACAGCAATCTATTGAACATTTGACGGAGCTTTCACTAATTGCAACATAAAACTTCGATAAATCTTTTTGAACTGATGTTCAATTTTCAGAGATTAGAGACCATACATGACTTTATTACTGTAAAAACAAGCAGAGGAGTTGGAGATGATTTTACATCTCGGTGTCTGGTCTGCAGATTTACCTCTCAGCTGCATCTACAATCCCCAGAAATGTGGGCGGGGCTAAAACAGCTTGCTGCGGTGTTAAAGTTTCGTTATTGTTAACATACAGTAATACTTGAAATTAACCTTGATTAACATATCAGCATCTCTCGTCTCTCCTTTGGGTTTTACACTTAAATCAGTATTAATAACAATAATAATAAACTTATGTTCGGAGTACTTTTCAAAATAGTAGTTCCAAAGAGATTCACCAAAATTAATTTAACCAACAGGAAAAAGCAGCAATCTTATAAAAATGCCTAAAGCCTATAAAAGTTATGTTTTTCAAAGATTTTGTGTTACAGACACAGCTGACCTGACAATGAGGGCGGGGCCATCCTATAATGTTGAGGCTAAACAAAAAAAGCCCCGCCCCCTTTGTTTTGAGTCTCCACCACGTGACATTTAAGAGGTACGACGTTTAGTGCAGTAAATTAAGAAAAGTAAGAGGATGAATGGAGGGCTTTAATGAGATCAGAAGGATCTGAAACTAACAGGAAGTCAGTGTGAGAATAAAGACATAATATTCTCTCTTCATTTCATGTTTGATCAAATCCTGACTGCTGCATCCTGAACTGAATCAAGTCCTCAAATATCACACTCGGTAACACGAGAGAATATGCAGTTACACTAATGCAGGCAGGAAGAGATGAAGACGTGGGTGATGTCCTCTGTGAAGATCTCAGGCAACACAAGATTTAAACAAAAAGAAACACAACCACATTTTGAATGAGACGGTCCGACTTGGATCAAACAACACCAGCAGATGGTTTCATATTCTCTGCTACATTTCAGAGATGTGGACTCATATCCTTTGAAACATGGTCCGGACCAAAGACCAAGATTTCTGTTCAGTCTGAGTTCATCTGTAAGAAACTTAAGACACATCCAGTCTTTGAGGGCAGAAAATCTGCAGATTCTTAAGTCTTTCAGATTCAAACCAAAGTCATCTCAGTAACAATGGCAGACAACCATTCTTAAATCAGAGTTTGTTGTGTCTCTCTCTGAAAGTAAACACAGAAAGCAGCCACCTGTAGCAGCCATTTTGAAAACTGTATCAGGGATGTCCATCCTGGCTGAGCTGATTACAACATATTCATGTGCACACATCCATATCTGGAGCTCATCCCAGCAGACATTGGGCGACCAGGTACAGGTCCACCCTGGACCCTGGACAGGTTACTGGTCCATCATAGACCCGACGCAGAAAGACTGCAGGTGATTAAGAATCACCAATTAACCTGAGATGCATGTTTTTGGACCGTTTGGACCCAGAAGATTCTTGTTGTAAGACGACAGTGCCAACAGCTGCACCACCATGTCCCATCATGCTGCCTCCAACTTCCTGTTCCTTCCTGTTTCTGATGTATTCAACAAGCCTCAGCGTGCCTAACAGGCATCAGCCACATGTTGCACATCATTACAGGATGAAGATGAGAACTATGAGGATGTGGATGCATCAGACAGCAGGTATCTCCTGTGTGAACCTGCTGTCCGCAGCCCTCTGTGTCCTGCAGCTTCCAGAGGAGCTGCAGAGGAAAGCAGCTGCTGTTACTGTGGATGAATATCAAGCAGGGAGCTAAACAACAGCACATTAAGTCAGGACGCGTCGGAGCTCACGGTGAGCGCGGGGCGCTCTGGGAACGCCGGGCGGCAGCAGAACAGAGATGTTTTCTGCAGCTGCTGTCTGCCTCCGCCGTGTTTAACCAAGACGTACACACACCACTGCTCTCGGTCTACTTTCAGCTTCCTCCTTTTCGTTCTGTCTGTCACACGCACATGCTTGACATTGAAAGCAGCACAGCGTTCGCAAACTGGGTCAGTTTGTAGCCGCTTTCAGGAAGAAGCTGAGGGACTCCAACTCAACCACTGGTGACATTTGGAAAAAAAAGCAGCCGTGATGCCTCAGCTGCTGCAGGCGTCGCTGAGGCTGCTGCTCGCCTGCTGCTTCACTGCACACACACACACACACACACACACACACACACACACACACACACACACACACACACACACACACACACACACACACACACACACACACACACACACACACACTGATGCCGGCAGCATGGCTACAGAGAGCAGAACAATAAGTAGAGAGCAGAGATGAAGAACCGAACAACACTTCATGTACGAGTGTCCTTTTAGGTAGGAAGACGATGATGAAGATGCACATGTTTTATTGGGTTTTAGGTGAGTTGGTTTGTAACCTTATCATCTAATTGGATACTTTTTTTATGTTCTGAGACTTTGAGCTAACATGTACTATTACTATTATATGAATATATAAAGAAACATACTTTTTTTTTACATTGTATTTAAATGGAAAGTTTATATGTTAATCATTGACTGGATATAAAAGTGTTTGTAGCTTCCGGCTCTGAAAAATTAGGCCAATGCAGAAGTGTCTTCAGCTGCAATACCAGCGAGTGCCACTAGAGGTCGGCTCCAAAAAGCCTCCGGCTCCATAGACTCCCATTCAACTTCTCTCATCAAATCCAAAGTGAATAAAATGTGTCCATCAGTTATCTCGGTGTTGTTAGCTAAAGTCACTCCTTCTTATTAGTTTTCTGGAGGTCCATCTGAAAATAATCCCTCATTCATTAGAAAAGAAGATTCAAGAAGACCTGGTTTTGGGGGCGTGTCTGTTTGATTGACAGGCCTGTGGTGCAGTCAGGTTACAGCTATCGGTGGGCGGGACGTAATATCGTCAGGTTTCCGATCAGATCGGTCAGATCCACCGCTGGCTCCTCCCCCAGCTCGTCCAAATATGGTTACTTCCTGCTCCAAACCGCTCCGAACTAACAAGATGGTGACGGACAGAATCTGAACTGGAGGATTCATAACGTTCACAAACCAACGATGACATCACTGATGGATGATGACATCACTGATGGTGGATGACATCACTGATGGATGATGTCAATATGTAAAATAAAACCTATAAAACCACTTTTTATTGTTGCTTGGTCAATGGCTGTAATGCCAGTGTTAGTATTCACATGCTTGCTGGTGTACACGTCCACTATGGGAGGATGATCTAATTATGCTCTGTGTCTAACTGTTCCTGACTTCATCAGAGGTTAAAAGGTTAAAATCATAGCTGTGCACAGTTGAATTATTCTGCAGGGTGAACTAAAACGTAGAAAACTTTAAGGACACACACTGATGCACATGATTTCTATATTTAATAAATATATCTGGAGCTGTATGAGAAATGAGCAGAGACAAGAGAACTCGTATCGCTGCATCGCCATCCAGACACAAAGACAAAAGCAGAGAGGCTCCGCCTGCCACAAGTGCTCCTACTGCAGGCTGCTGTTGTCATGGTTACCCATCTCACACATACCATATCTGTATATACGCATACATACGTGCCACACACACACACACACACACACACACACACACACACACACACACACACACACACACACACACACACACACACACACACACACACACACACACACACAGCTGTGCAAATGCAGAGAGGACACAGTGAAGAGATGGACAGACATGAAGAATGAATGAAGAACCCACAGAGGTGCACTGATGGGAGGAGGTGGAGGTGGGTGGGGGGCACACTCATCCACCTCCTCCTGTCAGGCCCTGACTCCACCCAACCTGAGACCATCCAAAAACACACACACACACACACACACACACACACACACACACACACACACACACACACACACACACACACACACACACACACACACACACACACACACACACACTAACCAACGAGAGGGTACACAGCTGGTGTTTATTTAAATAAGTATTGGGGAACCTTGAGCCATGACAGCAGAGATGGAGCATGACATTCAGCTCAGGGGGAAGGGGGAGGGGCTAAAGTTCATGACTAATGCAATAAATAAACTGGGAAGAATATCCTTTTAGTTACAGGCCTCCAGCAGCCTCTCACACACACACACACACACACACACACACACACAGACACACACACACACACACAGACACACACACACACACACACACAGACACAGACACACACACACACACACACACACACACACACACACACACACACACACACACACACACACACACACACACACACACACACACACACACACACACACACACACAGACACACACACACACACACACACACGACTCAACCAAAAATAAAAGCAGCAGCTCGACCGCAATCAAAAGCCACAGTTTCTCTCCCAGCATGCACCGGGGCAGAACACATCACAGTGAGAAAAATAAAAACACACAAAGACACAGACTGATGTAAAAGTCTTACCTGTGGAGGAGGTGAGACGGAGACGTGCAGCAGGTGGACATGGGGAGAAAAGACAGACAGGGAATCTGTTAGCATCATGTTTAGCATCAGGTTTAGTATCAGGTTTAGTATCAGGCTTAGTTTTAGCATCAGGTTTAGCATCAGGATTAGTTTTAGTATCAGGTTTAGTATCAGGTTTAGTTTTAGTATCAGGTTTAGTATCAGGTTTAGTTTTAGTGTCAGGTTTAGTTTTAGCATCAGGTTTAGTTTTAGTATCAGGTTTAGTTTTAGTATCAGGTTTAGCATCAGGTTTAGTTTTAGTATCAGGTTTAGTATCAGGTTTAGTTTTAGTGTCAGGTTTAGTTTTAGCACCAGGTTTAGTTTTAGTATCAGGTTTAGCATCAGGATTAGTTTTAGTGTCAGGTTTAGTTTTAGCATCAGGTTTAGTTTTAGTATCAGGTTTAGTATCAGGTTTAGTTTTAGTATCAGGTTTAGTATTAGGTTTAGCATCAGGTTTAGTTTTAGTATCAGGTTTAGCATCAGGATTAGTTTTAGTATCAGGTTTAGCATCAGGTTTAGTTTTAGTATCAGCTTTAGTTTTAGTATCAGGTTTAGCATCAGGATTAGTTTTTGTATCAGGTTTAGTTTTAGTATCAGGTTTAGTATCAGGTTTAACATCAGCTTTAGTTTTAGTATCAGGTTTAGTATCAGGTTTAACATCAGCTTTAGTTTTAGTATCAGGTTTAGTTTTAGTATCAGGTTTAGTATCAGGTTTAACATCAGCTTTAGTTTTAGTATCAGGTTTAGTTTTAGTATCAGGTTTAGCATCATGTTTAACATCAGGTTAAGCATCAGGTTTAATTTTAGCATCAGGTTTAGTATCATGTTTAGTTTTAGTATCAGGTTGAGGATCAGGTTTAGTATCAGGTTTAGCATCGTATTTAGCATTAATACTGAACAGTATGCACAGATGACATCATGGACGTTTCTTCTGCCTTCAGAAACATCCAAGTAAATTCTTTCATGATGATAAGTGAGCAGTCTGCAGGTATTTCTGTTATTGTGTTCACTCCCTGAGTCTGCAGAAAGCACAGACCTCAAACGAAGCTAAACACCCCCCCCCCCCTCTCACACACAGCATGTCACTGCAGCTCAGCAGCTGACTCGCTCTCCAACACACAGCTGCTGGTATTTACAGGCAACTTATGAGAGCTACAACAGACTCGAGCATAGAATAGAGTCTGACAGAAAACATCCAAGGCTGTAACCTCCACTGCTGCTGTTATTCCATGTTTCATAGGGAGTTAAACCTGGAAAAATAGTGACCAGCTCTGATTTAGGACCTTCCTGTTGTCTGTCCAGAAGAAAAATTATCAAAGAACAACAGTGCAGCTCAGGCTGCTGTGATTTCTCTTTTTCAAACTCATCACAAAGGGAGATCATGAAATTCACGCTAACCTTACACACCAATCACCACCAAGTACGTCCAGCAGCTTAACATCTCAGCGTCTGTGTTGTGTTTAAAACAACTCTGTAAAACAGTAAAGGATCAAGTCTCCTGTTCAGTTTAGTCTAAAATGTCTTTCTGCATTAGTTTTTTTGATAGATTACTGAATGGGCCTCTTTACCAGAGACTTTAAAAAAATCCAAAATGAATAGATATGAGACACAAAAATGACCTAAAGAGACAGAAAACCACCACAAACAGACACAAAATGAGACCAAAGTGACACAAAATGAACCCAAGAGAAAAAAAACACCGCAAAGATGTGGAGAACAAACCAAAGAGACACTAATTGACACATAAGGTACATAAAACCATCACAAACAGACACAAATCTACCACAAAGGGACACAAGTTGAACCCTCAGAGACACCAAACCACCACGAGGAGACGAAACACCACCACAAACACATACAAGATGAGACCAACATGTATTTATGTGTTCCAGAAATAAAGCACACAGAGGACCTTGTACTGTCTGTTGTCTCACACGTCCCTGATCAGCTGACAGGGGATCCTGTATTTATCTGCCATGGAAACTCAGTCAGATCCACATACACTGCACACAGAGCAGCTGTAGAGCTGTGTCCCCCTCTGGTGGTCACTCACTAACATGACTTGTACCCAGTGAAGACAGTCCATCACCACAGGGATCACAGACACCTTCAGAGATGAGCGTGTGATGTGTGGCAGCAGGGAAGGATGCTCACAGTGTCGGTCAGCAGCATCCAATACTGATTTCAATGTGTGTTGATTAATGATAAAACATGGACTTGGTGCTAAACTTTTGCTAATTATTATTGTATATAAACTAATCAAACCATCATTAATTCCTTTTTAGATAGTTATTTTCAAGTATGTCTGGGATCATAAAGTGACTCAAACACGTGTGAGTAAAGTCCTTCCTGAGTTCAAACTAAATATTTACTAAACTGTTTCACCACTAAACATTCAATCATTTAACCAATTTGTGAATTAATTTGTGTTGCACCTTTTTTACAGATGAGATCAACTACAGATGACTGATAAGCTGATCAAAAGACAGAACAAATATAAAGTAAAACTCTGAGACCAAAGCACACAGGGAATAAACACCAGACACTGGAAAATAAAACCAATATGAGAGAATAGAAACATTAAAACAAAATAAAATGAAATTAGACAAAACACAAAATCTTATAATCAATATGTGAGCTAAAAAACTGTTTATGAAAAAGACTCAATAAAAATGAAAGTGTTAGCTGGTAAATATTTTACAAAGTCAGGAGGAAAGAAAGAAAGAAAGAGAGAAAGAAAAAGAGAACGAAAGAAAAAGAAAGAAAGATAGATAGAAGGAAAGAAAGAACAAGAGAACGAAAGAAAGAAAGAAAAAAAAGAGAACGAAAGAAAGAAAGAAAAAGAGAAAGAAAGAAAGAAAGAAAGAAAGAAAGAAAAAAAGAATAAAAGAAAAAGAAAGAAAGATAGAAAGAAAGAAAATGAGAACGAAAGAAAGAAAGAAAAAGAGAAAGAAGAAAGAAAGAAAGGAAAAAGAAAAAGTAAGAAAAAGAAAGAAAGAAAGAAAAAGAGAAAGAAAGAAAGATAGAAAGAAAGAAAATGAGAACAAAAGAAAGAAAGAAAAAAAGAACAAAAGAAAGAAAGAAAGAAAGAAAGAAAAAGAGAATAAAAGAAAAAGAAAGAAAGATAGAAAGAAAGAAAATGAGAACGAAAGAAAGAAAGAAAAAGAGAAAGAAGAAAGAAAGAAAGGAAAAAGAAAAAGTAAGAAAAAGAAAGAAAGAAAGAAAAAGAGAAAGAAAGAAAGATAGAAAGAAAGAAAGAAAATGAGAACAAAAGAAAGAAAGAAAAAAAGAAAAAAAGAAAAAAAGAAAGAAAGAAAGAAAGAAAGAAAGAAAGAAAGAAAGAAAGAAAGAAAGAAAGAAAGAAAGAAAGAAAGAAAGAAAGAAAGAAAGAAAGAAAGAAAGAATGAAAGAAAGAAAGCAAAAGGAAGAAAAAGACAGGAAGGAAGGAAGAAAAATTTGAGAATATCTGAGAGGAGAAGCTAAAATAATTTCTGTGGAAGAACAAATACTCAAAATAATAGAAGACCATCAGTGGAGAGCAGAGGCCTCCTCTTCCTCTCTCTGTGTGATGTACTGCAGCCGAGCGTACAGCCTCCATTACGGCTCGTAATTAAAAGGAGACAAGAGTGGAAAAGTGCCTAATAGTTCTATCTGCGTCCCGGGAGAGCTGCGGGATCAAAGCCCGCCCAGACACGCTGCACGCATGCATGCATCCAGCGCCAGCGGCACCCCCCCACCACCACCACCACCACCACCACCACGATTAGTACAGGAGGAGGAGGAGATGAGAGGGAGATGAGAGGAGGGGGAGCTGGAGGAAGAAACACGGAGAGATGAGAGAGATTGTGAGGGAGGACGTCTCGCTGCTCAAACATGAAAAAATTCAGAGGTTTGTGCTTCCTTTCTTCCGTTTGTAAAGCAGAGACACAATTCTGCATGAGCTGAACACGTGGTGGGAACAAGAGCACGATGTCAGTGATAGGATGAAAGGCTTCAATGTGGACACGGAGAAACTCCTCCGACGGTCTGTTCAATGATTATATAAAGAAATATATAATAATAACCTGGTCTGATTCAGGTTGCAGCCTGAAGGAAACGTGATGCTTCAGATATGTTTCATCATGTTTCAGAAGCTGAAGATGTTTGTGGGCAGTTTCCATGATTCTGTATGAGCCAAAACTAGAAATCCTGAAGAATGAACAGATGGCATGACAATGTCCATCTTAAATTTAAACTGTAAAAATATGATTTCTAAAATCTGCATCTTGAAAATTTGAATACAAATTAATTATTTTAGAAGTCAGTAGCTGTTATTACACTGAGGCCCCCAACAAATGATCTGCTGAGATGATGATAAGTCTTTGTGGGTTCATCGATGAGCAGCAGTGAGGTCATCATCCATCAGTGATGTCATCGTTGGTTTGTGAACGTTATGAATCCTCCAGTTCAGATTCTGTCCGTCACCATCTTGTTAGTTCGGAGCGGTTTGGAGCAGGAAGTGACCATATTTGGACGAGCTGGGGGAGGAGCCAGCGGTGGATCTGACCGATCTGGTTGGAAACCTGACGATACTACGTCCCGCCCACCGATAGCTGTAACCTGACTGCACCACAGGCCTGTCAATCAAACAGACACGCCCCCAAAACCAGGTCTTCTTGAATCTTCTTTTCTAATGAATGAGGGATTATTTTCAGATGGACCTCCAGAAAACTAATAAGAAGGAGTGACTTTAGCTAACAACACCGAGAGAACTGATGGACACATTTGATTCACTTTGGATTTGATGAGAGAAGTTGAATGGGAGTCTATGGAGCCGGAGGCTTTTTGGAGCCGACCTCTAGTGGCACTCGCTGGTATTGCAGCTGAAGACACTTCTGGATCAGAAACATTTTACAGACCTGAAGCTACGAACTATTTTAGAAACAGTCTGTGGTTGTGTATCTTTGGGTCAGGCGATAACAAACTCTTTCTATATCTGTTATGATGTTCGAGGAAATGAGGAGTCAAACTAAACAGCGTGTATCAGAGTGAGAAGTCCTGCAGCTTTCTTAAAATCCCGATTGTCCTTTGAAGTGCAATAATTATCTGGATAAGTGATGTGAGCAACTGCTTCTTCGTGCTAACTGTAGCAGTAAATTTAACAGTAATTTGTGTAACTAAAACTGAGAAGATGAGAAGGCACTTTAATTCCAGGTATAAATGTAAAACTCAATGGATGGACCCACAGGATGCAGACAGCCCTCCTCCCCCTGTCCACTTCCCTCATCCCTACAACTATAACCACTTTGAAAAGTTGGAGAAATGTAATCAAAAAGTCTGAAAAGTTTGATTATTCTTCCCCGTGAATCTCTCGTGGAGACAGAGCTGTATCATTGTTATTACATAGTCCACGGCTGAGTGAACAGATAGAGGCCGTGTTGTTGTGTTTGTGCGCTTTGTTAAATCTGAACACACACCGCTGCCTCCTTGATTAAATGATTAATGTTCTCCACAAACCAAAAACTACAGTCGATTAACTGCAAATACTCAGAAAGTTTGTCTGCTCTGCAGCAGAGATCTATTCATCACTTACTGCGGACAGACGGCAGGACGCAGCAGAGCTGTGTTGTACACCCGGTTAAACCTGCGTTAAATGGAGGCTTGTAGTGACGTGTCAGTGATGCTCCTCCGAACTGGAGATGAACCTAAAGACGGATCACTGATTTCTGCTGTGAACTTCTTCTGTTCTCTTACTGTTGAGTTATAAATGGATCATCCCGACGTGACGTTTCCTACCTCCAGACATCTTTCAATTGGAGGTAGATTTAGATATATACCGTATTTTTCGGACTATAAAGCGCACCGGATTATAAGGCGCACTGTGAATTAACGTGTCTATGTTCACACATAAGCCGCACCGGATTATAAGGCGCATTAAGCAAAACAACACAGTCCGGTAAATCAAACTCCGGGCGCGGGCTGCCTCACATGAATGCACTTTTAGTTCAGACATTACATTCCTGTTACGGGCCGATCAGGTCGTGACACATCGTACCGTAATGCTCCGAATATCCACTGAGCGGAGCGGCTTCTTTGCTTACCAAAGTCGTACTTACACATTTCGACAGATTTTTGAGCGCATTGTAGCACATAAAATCGATCAATAAGCACAACAAGTAACCATACATAAGGCGCGCTGGATTATAAGGCGCACTGTCAATTTTTGAGAACATTTAAGGATTTTAAGTGCACCTTATAATCCGAAAAATACGGTACTTATGAAACTATCAGCAGGTTATGATGAAGCTACTTCGTGGCAATTACCTTTTGATTTAACTTCATGTTTTAACTTTACAGTGAACCCTCGCTATAACGCGGTTCACCTTTCACGGTCTCGCTGCTTCCCGGATTTGCATCGTGCATTGAAATCACATTAGGACTATATGTAACGTAGATATATTTAATGTCCAGTTCTATCTATTTCAATTGTAAAATAAAGGTTACTACTTCACGGATTTCGCCTATCACGGTTTCTATTTGGAACATAACCCCCGCGAAAAACGAGGGTTCACTGTATATGCAAATTAGAAGGTGACATCATCGAGGGACATCAACTTGACTGCAGACATCTTTGTCATTTGTGTCATTTCATTATTCAGTCTGAGGTTGTGTTGCTCACCCATCAGTAGTAACTGATAATCAATATTTATCACACTAACCATTTATTTAGTTGGGACACTGGGAACAGTCGCCACGTTTATTAAAAAATGTCCACTTCTTGCAGACTAATCATGTTAGAGGCATAAGTGAGATAACCTGTGACAGCTGGGAAACTTCCTGACATTTGTCCTGTATATAGATACACTCGGCATGAATTACAAATATTATTCGTTATACTCAATTAGTATATGCGACTGTCGTTCTTTCTTATTTCCCTGTTTTTACCAGCGCCTGGTTGTAATACCATACTCCCATCAGAAGGTGGCAGTAATGGACCTAAAAACTGCCTTTGCAGGGAAAGCTGTCCCGTTTTAGATGTCCCGGTGTGAACATGGAGAAACATGGAAAGAAGACTACAGCCTTCAGAAAGTTGTGTGTGGAATTCATCCAAAACATAAATAAAGATGAGGTGCGAACCGTGCAGCCAAAGTTAGAACACACGACTTCCTCCTACTGCTGATGTACACTGACGGATCGTCGAGTGTCACTCTGGAGGATCTGCTCATGTTTCTTCATTGATGCTGTCTCTAATTATTTTGTTGCTACAATGTTAGCATAACTGTCACCTTCAGACCTAATAATCCTCTAACATGAACTTTATGTATAATAGGTCCAATCCAGCAGGAACCCTGTGAAACATTGTCGTATGACTGATGTGCTGTCTGTTCTTTGGCAGCGCAGCATAATATTGTCATCAAGACAAATGCTGTGTTCATCACAGCAGCTGAGTAAAGTGGCTCATATTCTGACGTGTACCTTCAGAAAATAAATGGCTGTGGTTATTATTCTCACTCAGTATGACAGATGCTGTAATGTTGTGTGGAGCAGCTTCTTTCTCAGAGCAGCTCTGCAGATGAAGAAGAATATCAACCAGAAACTGCTGCTCTCTGACACAGGAATTTATTCATCTGTTTATCAAACTCAGTTCTCTAAAGTTATCTGCTTCATCCTGGGAACAGCTGAGTTGATTTTATAGCCAGCAGCACGTTGGAGAGAGACTCAGCTCTAAAATCAACAAGATCTTTATTACCACAGAAAATGCAGCGATCCATTTTAATAACAGCAGACTGTCACCACAGTTTTTTAGGGTCACAACAGGCCTCCTGTTAGCTGACATGAACTCATCCCTGTGGGTTTGACATGACTCATTTAAAGATCAACGTTCTGTCTTTGGTTGAAGAATTTGATAGTTGGACATATGAAAGTCAACTTTTAAAATATAGAAAGTCCATTTTTAAAATGAACAACATTCACGTTCAGTAATCCTTAAATTTTAATGTCGTTGTAAGTATTTACAGAACAAGCAATGCTGTCCCAGATTGTAGTTTTATTCACTTTACTTAAATCCTGACACAAAACATGTAAAAATACTGAGGAGGTCAAAAGAACTCACTTTGGTATCAAGTCGATAACAAAACTCTGAAAAGATGACGGTACTTGTTTTTCTATGATACTGTAAGAAGTGAAGGTACAGTAGTTGTAGGCAGTAGAGATACAGGGCAGTATATAACATGTGGATTGGTCGAGGGTAAATACAGCTGCAGCAACAGGTCTGCTGAGACCTGGTGGAAAAAAAAAAAAAATCCGGAATGGTGCTGTTTGAGTTGGTTACCTGAACAAGTTCTAATCGACTAAAAGCCAGAAAGTAAATGGTGTCTTGGAGCATTTAGATGAGGGAACAGCTCTAACTGATCTGAGTAGAGATCAAAATCTGTACACATATTACAATCCAAGGGACTTTCAGTTTGACTTTATATTAACAAGATGTCATGACAATGTTCACATCCTGAAATGTTTCTGTTGGTGAACTGTGACTGCAGCATCTGTTGCAGCAATGCTTCACACCCAACATTCTGCCAACATTCACCCAAAGTCCTGCCAACATTCGCCCAACGTCCTGCCAACATTCGCCCAACGTCCTGCCAACATTCTGGCAACATTCACCCAACGTCCTGCCAACATTCACCCAACGTCCTGCCAACATTCACCCAACATTCTGGCAACATTCACCCAACGTCCTGCCAACATTCACCCAACATTCACCCAACGTCCTGCCAACATTCACCCAACATTCACCCAACGTCCTGCCAACATTCTGCCAACATTCACCCAACGTCCTGCCAACATTCACCCAACGTCCTGCCAACATTCACCCAACATTCTGCCAACATTCACCCAACGTCCTGCCAACATTCACCCAACGTCCTGCCAACATTCACCCAAAGTCCTGCCAACATTCACCCAACATTCACCCAACGTCCTGCCAACATTCACCCAACATTCACCCAACGTCCTGCCAACATTCTGCCAACATTCACCCAACGTCCTGCCAACATTCACCCAACGTCCTGCCAACATTCACCCAACATTCTGCCAACATTCACCCAACGTCCTGCCAACATTCACCCAACGTCCTGCCAACATTCACCCAACATTCTGCCAACATTCACCCAACATTCACCCAACATCCTGCCAACATTCACCCAACATCCTGCCAATATTCACCCAACATTCTGCCAACATTTACCCAACATTCTGCCAACATTCACCCAACATTCACCCAACATCCTGCCAACATTCACCCAACATTCTGCCAACATTCACCCAACATTCTGCCAACATTCACCCAACATCCTGCCAACATTCACCCAACATTCTGCCAACATTCAACCAACATTCTGCCAACATTCACCCAACATTCTGCCAACATTCACCCAACATTCTGCCAACATTCAACCAACATTCTGCCAACATTCACCCAACATCCTGCCAACATTCACCCAACTTTCTGCCAACATTCACCCAACGTCCTGCCAACATTCACCCAACGTTCGGCCAACGTTCTCCCAACATTCACCAAAGGTTCTGCCAACATTCACCCAACGTCCTGCCAACATTCACCCAACATTCACCCAACATTCTGCCAAAATTCACCCAACATCCTGCCAACACTCACCCAACGTCCTGCTAACATTCTGCCAACATTCACCCAACATCCTGCCAACATTCACCCAACATTCTGCCAAAGTCCTGCCAACATTCACCCAACGTTCGGCCAACATTCTGCCAACATTCACCCAACATCCTGCCAACATTCACCCAACATTCTGCCAACGTCCTGCCAACATTCACCCAACGTTCTCCCAACATTCACCCAACGTTCTCCCAACATTCACCCAACATTCTGCCAACATTCACCCAACGTTCTCCCAACATTCACCCAACATTCTGCCAACATTCACCCAACGTCCTGCCAACATTCACCCAACATTTTCCCAACATTCACCATAGGTTCTGCCAACATTCACCCAACGTTCTACCAACATTCACCCAACGTCCTGCCAACATTCACCCAACATTCTGCCAACATTCACCCAACATCCTGCCAACATTCTGCCAACATTCAACCAACATTCTGCCAACATTCAACCAACATCCTGCCAACATTCACCCAACTTTCTGCCAACATTCACCCAATGTCCTGCCAACATTCACCCAACGTTCGGCCAACGTTCACCCAACATTCTGCCAACATTCACCCAACGTTCGGCCAACGTTCTCCCAACATTCACCAAAGGTTCTGCCAACATTCACCCAATGTTCTGCCAACATTCACCCAACGTCCTGCCAACATTCACCCAACGTTCTCCCAACATTCACCCAACATTCTGCCAACATTCACCCAACATCCTGCCAACATTCACCCAACGTTCGGCCAACATTCTGCCAACATTCACCCAACATCCTGCCAACATTCACCCAACATTCTGCCAACGTCCTGCCAACATTCACCCAACGTTCTCCCAACATTCACCCAACGTTCTCCCAACATTCACCCAACATTCTGCCAACATTCACCCAACGTTCTACCAACATTCACCCAACGTCCTGCCAACATTCACCCAACATTCTCCCAACATTCACCATAGGTTCTGCCAACATTCACCCAACGTTCTGCCAACATTCACCCAACATCCTGCCAACATTCACCCAACATTCTGCCAACGTCCTGCCAACATTCACCCAACGTTCTCCCAACATTCACCCAACGTTCTCCCAACATTCACCCAACATTCTGCCAACATTCACCCAACGTTCTCCCAACATTCACCCAACATTCTGCCAACATTCACCCAACGTTCTCCCAACATTCACCCAACATTCTACCAACATTCACCCAACGTCCTGCCAACATTCACCCAACATTCTCCCAACATTCACCATAGGTTCTGCCAACATTCACCCAACGTTCTGCCAACATTCACCCAACATCCTGCCAACATTCACCCAACGTTTTCCCAACATTCACCCAACATTCACCCAAAGTCCTGCCAACATTCACCCAACATTTTCCCAACATTCACCATAGGTTCTGCCAACATTCACCCAACGTTCTGCCAACATTCTGCCAACGTCCTGCCAACATTCACCCAACATTCTGCCAACATTCACCCAACATCCTGCCAACATTCTGCCAACATTCACCCAACATTCTGCCAACATTCACCCAACATTCTGCCAACATTCACCCAACGTCCTGCCAACATTCACCCAACGTTCGGCCAACGTTCTCCCAACATTCACCAAAAGTTCTGCCAACATTCACCAAACGTTCTGCCAACGTTTACCCAACATTCTGCCAACGCTCGGCCAACGTTCACCCAACGTTCGGCCAGCGCTCGGCCAACGTTCACCCAACGTTCTGCCAACGCTCGGCCAACGTTCACCCAACGTTCACCCAACGTTCTGCCAACGTTTGGTCAACATTTGGTCAACGTTCGGCCTGTGACACTGTGACACTGTGACACCGTGACACCGTCAGGCTTGATGGTGCAGAGACGTTGAAAGACACACACTGAGTGTCCACAGGTTTGAGAGACGGCAGGGAAGCCAAGTGGAAGAGGTTATGTGGCTGGTGTTGTGATTCCTGACAACAGCTTGTCGGATGCTGGAACATCATTTCTGTAATTTATCAACAATGATTATCAGTGAGAACGTCAGCAGGCCCTGAACTTCTTTCTCCTTTTTCTTCACTTCCACCAATATTTCCTGCTACTATTCATAGGAACACGGTGCATGACTTGCAGAACGTTTGCTCCAGACACCCCCCATGTTTAAACAACATACTGTGTCTCCCCTTCACTACGATGGCCGACTTCAACTTCCAAAGTGGACTTTTAGAACGGCTAAAAAACATTTACAAAATAGTTCTGCTCGAGTAAAACTAAACCATCACTGTGGCCCAATCTGCAAAAAAGCAAACAAACAGTAACTAATGAAACTTAACCAAAGCCTGAACGTAAACCGAAAATGTTGGTTTCAATAGCGCAAACTGCGCAGGCACCACATACAGTACACAGTCTGTACAATGACAATGAGCACCGGAAACGAATGGCCGATGTTGGTTGGTGTAGAATATAGTCAGAGAAACAAACAGAGCACTGCATGTCTATCAATGAGTTCCTGTGTTTCAGCTAGAGTTTCATACACTGCTCAGTCTGTTTGACTTCACTGACAGCAGAGTGTCTTTAGAGACTCCGCCCCCTGATGACAAGTGAAGGTTTTGAGTGATGTACAGTATAAAGTGAAAGGCATCTGTTCTGTCGCTGATTCTGGCTCACAGGCCCGACAGAGGTTTCACTGTACCACACAGCTGGATGACAAGAAAACACATTCAACATCATCATCTCATCTGAAAACATCTAAAAGATGCAGAACAACAGTTACTCATCAGGCTCCAACAATTAACTGTCAAAAATAACCATTTTAGATATATATAAAAAAGGAAAATTATTTCTATAACAACTCATCTGCCACAGTCTCTCGTTTAAACACAGATTGAGATTTTCCAGCACCTTTTATGCATAATGCAGAATTTGGGGATTCTTTATTCCAGCGATTACTCCATCACACAGAGGAGGACGTCCCACAGGCAGCACAGGTTCATGCTTCTGACAAGCACTTCAATATTTCACAGCAGAGTGAGGATGAAGAGATTCCCTCTTTGTAGCAGAGACAGGAAGGCTCTGGAATCAGGAGCTGGAATATTTATGTAGCTGAGATTCCCACTGAGAAGTGAATTAAACATGTGTGTGACTGAGGGAGACAGATAGAAGCAGAAGGAAGCCGAGGTGTCACTCTGCTGTCACTCACAAGTTTTCAAAGTTTTTCTCGTAATGTTCTTTGTAGAAGTGAACATCAGTCAAAGATGAGTTGCTTTGAGGAGTAAACATGCAAATACAGTATTATCTAAATATAGAGATTAAATATAAAGGAAGTAAAAGGTATATTTAAGCGAGGGGTCTCCGATCTTTTTTCCTCTGAGAGCTACTTTGACAAAATGAAAGTGTCTGAGAGATACTCATGTTTAGTACCATTTATTGACACAGCTGAGCTCCACCCAAACCAGCTCAATAAGCGTGATCAAATGAATGAATGATCAAATAAAGCGTTCCAGTGTTTCCCTTCGAGTGGGACAGAAACACGTCGAAGTATAAACCAAGTCTATGGCTGGACCCTGTGTGAAACTGGAGGGCTTTTAATTTCAAAATTCAAGTCTGTGATGTAACTTTGACCTCTAACTCACTCACTCATTCACTCACTCACTCACTCACTCAGTGACAGACAGTCTTTATAGCTCCGCCCCCTGTTGCAGTTCAGCCAAAAATATAGTATTTATGTTATTCACCTAATGTGTGAGCACTGTTTGTTTCCAGCTCAGCGTGAGAGTCTCTTCTGTCCTCTGATCTCTGTGTCTCACAGTGGGCAGAGCTTCACCTCTGCTGTGTTTCTGTCCTCTGATCTCTGTGTCTCACAGTGGGCGGAGCTCAACCTCTGCTGTGTTTCTGTCCTCTGATCTCTGTGACTCACGGTGGGCGGAGCTTCACCTCTGCTGTGTTTCTGTCCTCTGATCTCTGTGACTCACGGTGGGCGGAGCTCCACCTCTGCTGTGTTTCTGTCCTCTGATCTCTGTGACTCACGGTGGGCGGAGCTCCACCTCTGCTGCACTGACACAGGTGGAGGAGAATGAGGGAAGATTATGAACTTGTTAATGGATCACTTTAATAGCGACGTTCTCTCAGACATGTTAAAATAATAAATAGATGAAGTAAGTCCATGTGTGGGAAACACTGCATATTGTCCGAACCTTCTGCAATCTACTCAGAAGGCGTTCCACCGTTACATTCCAGGTTGGAGACCGCGGCTTTAATGAAAACTAAAAGGATTTTAGCTGCTTACAGGCACCGCTATGTCTGTTCGGCCCTCGGTTAGTGTTTCCCTCCCGTTACATCTGTGCTTCCTGTACAGAGCACCGCTCCGTGGTCACAGTTGGTTCTAGGTTGGTCTCACGTCAACATCAGGGGAAACGTTTAATGACAAGGAAACACATGTAGCCAAAAGCAACACGTGAAGCTGCAGAAATAAAGAGGGCATTTCTACTTTTGAGGATGCAACAATACTCCTGAAGGTAAAACAGCCACTGTGGTATATTTTGTACAGTTTGCTTCAGTGCCCTGAACCGTCAGTGTAAACACAGAGACGAGCTGTTCTCATTAGTCTGCAGGCTCCAGTCACAGCGCTGCTGTTTCCACTCCATGTCTGTAGAGGAAAGGTGGCTGACGCAAGCTCAGCTGAGAGAAGGAGTGAAAACACACACACACACACACACACACACACACACACACACACACACACACACACACACACACACACACACACACACAGATGCTATCATGTTCCTTCTCGTGCTGCTCGACCTTGCATTAGTGAAGATCCAGTGTTTCCCATACAGGCGGAACTTTAGAGGCCTGCACACATAGAGAACAGCCAAACAGGTAAATCACACGGTTTCTATTTTGGTAGATCTCACATTAGAGTTCCTTACTGACTGAGTGTGACTGGATGCTTCACAGACACCTGGCTACCATCTACAGACAGCCTGCACGTGAGGCGTTTAGGGAGCGTTGGTCAATGTTAGCTTGTACCACTCGTCTGCCTGAGGCATTTAGAGGACACAAGTTTCTGCATGAGAAAAAGTCACGATGTGTCACCCACCATCAACAGTACGCTGTCCTCCTGTGGGAGACCCAAAGATCTTTCAGCAGTTTTTAAACCAGATCAATCACATGTGCTGAAATATTGATGTGATAAATCATATTCTTATAATTTCTTATAATATAAACAATCAAATCTAAAGGAAACTTCCCTGATTTATGTCTTATGTGAAATGAATCAAAAAAATGATGGAGAAAGAGTTGCTTCCATCTTTTGGCTGCCCGACCAGTGAAAACATACAAGTGTCAGTAAAACTCTGATCTAGTGGATAACTGGACCTCTGGGAAAAAACTGACAGGTATTTATTTCACTGTCCGAGACCGAAGAAGACGCGTCAGGTCAGGAGACACCAGCTGGGTTTCTTTGACGTTGGTGGGTTGTGTCACCGTGAATTCGTCCCCCAGAGTCAGACTGTCGGGAGGAGGAGGAGGAGGAGGAGGAGGAGCAGAAGGAGATGGAGAAGGAAGAGGAGGAGCAGCAGGAGGAGGAGGAGCAGGAGGAGGTGGAGGAAGAGGAGCAGCAGGAGGAGCAGGAATAGGAGGAGGAAGGAGGAGCAGGAGGAGGAGGAGGAAGAGGAGCAGAAGGAGGTGGAGGAGGAGGAGGAGCAGGAGGAGGAGGAAGAGGAAGAGGAGGAGGGGGAGGAGATCAAGGAAGAGGAGCAGGAGGAGGAGCAGGAGGAAGATGGAGGCACGGAGCGATGATTGACAGGTGCATTTTTAAGAGGACAGATCCTGAGATTTTTCTCCACGTATCATTTGTAAGAATAAAAACATGAATCATCCACACAGTAACAGTAACAGGAGCAGGAACAGAAACAGTAACTGGAACAGTAACAGTAACAGGAGCAGTAACAGTAACAGTAACAGGAGCAGGAACAGGAACAGTAACAGTAACAGTAACAGTAACAGGAACAGGAACAGTAACAGTAACAG
This sequence comes from Brachyistius frenatus, assembly GCF_029030835.1. Lineage (NCBI taxonomy): Eukaryota > Metazoa > Chordata > Actinopteri > Embiotocidae > Brachyistius > Brachyistius frenatus. Next base: position 79,695 of record NW_027211065.1, read on the forward strand.
GAGCAGTAACAGTAACAGTAACAGTAACAGTAACAGGAACAGGAACAGGAACAGTAGCAGGAACAGTAACAGTAACAGTAACAGTAACAGTAACAGTAACAGGAGCAGGAACAGTAACAGTAACAGGAGCAGGAACAGTAACTGTAACAGTAACAGGAGCAGTAACAGGAACAGGAACAGGAACAGTAGCAGGAACAGGAACAGTAACAGTAACAGGAGCAGGAACAGTAACAGTAACAGGAACAGGAACAGTAACAGTAGCAGGAACAGGAACAGGAACAGTAACAGTAGCAGGAACAGTAACAGTAACAGGAGCAGGAACAGGAACAGGAACAGTAACAGGAGCAGGAACAGTAACAGGAACAGGAACAGGAACAGTAGCAGGAACAGTAACAGTAACAGCAGCAGTAACAGTAACAGTAACAGTAGCAGGAACAGGAACAGTAACAGTAACAGTAGCAGGAACAGTAACATGAACAGTAACAGTAACAGTAACAGGCGCAGGAACAGGAACAGGAACAGGAACAGTAACAGTAACAGGAGCAGGAACAGTAACAGTAACAGGAACAGGAACAGGAACAGGAACAGTAACAGGAACAGTAACAGTAACAGGCGCAGGAACAGGAACAGTAACAGTAGCAGGAACAGGAACAGGAACAGTAACAGGAACAGGAACAGTAACAGAGCAGGAACAGGAACAGGAACAGTAACAGGAACAGTAACAGTAGCAGGAACAGGAACAGGAACAGGAACAGTAACAGGAACAGTAACAGTAGCAGGAACAGGAACAGGAACAGTAACAGGCTTACTATCAATCAGACTCTGAATGAGTGAACTGCTCTAAACACTTAAAAACACTAAACAGCTTTTTCATTCATTTTGTGAGACCTGTATCATTTTCCAGCCTCAGCTGAAACAGTCACATGCTTCATCTTTATATGAAATGAGACTGTTGGTGACACGGAAACAGATGAGCTGCAGCTGGATGATGGATGAGTTGAACTCCAGGGATCATTCACAGGACTTAGAGGAAGGTCAGTCCTTTAGAGTACCTCAGGGCTCAGAGACCAGGACAAAGGGGACATTTGAGTCTTCCTCCTCAATCATAAAGTTAAATATTATCATTTTAAACAGCCAACTTGCCATATCAGTTTATACATAATGGTTAGGGTACTCTTTAGAGTTAGTCGTCAGTAAAAAACAAAAAAATAATTTTTAGGCTCCAGTCCCCAGACCGTAAAAAAGTGTTTGTAGCTGCAATACCAGCGAGTGCCACTAGAGGTCGGCTCCAAAAAGCCTCCGGCTCCATAGACTCCCATTCAACTTCTCTCATCAAATCCAAAGTGAATAAAATGTGTCCATCAGTTATCTCGGTGTTGTTAGCTAAAGTCACTCCTTCTTATTAGTTTTCTGGAGGTCCATCTGAAAATAATCCCTCATTCATTAGAAAAGAAGATTCAAGAAGACCTGTTTTTGGGGGCGTGTCTGTTTGATTGACAGGCCTGTGGTGCAGTCAGGTTACAGCTATCGGTGGGCGGGACGTAGTATCGTCAGGTTTCCGATCAGATCGGTCAGATCCACCTCCCCCAGCTCGTCCAAATATGGTCACTTCCTGCACCAAACCGCTCCGAACTAGCAAAGATGGTGACGGACAGAATCTGAACTGGAGGATTCATAACGTTCATGAACCAACGACGACATCACTGATGGTTGATGACATCACTGATGGTTGCTCTAGTCTGAAAAAACAACTGATGACATCATCTCATTTACTGAGACTCCAGTTTAAGTGCCTCTGTTTAATTTGTCTTTAATGAATCCACAGTGATGGTGCATAAAAACTGTGGAGTTTTGGAAATTGACCAATGAGGAAGGATGTGATGAAGGATGCTGGTTCTAAATGTTCGGATGTCGACCTGCTCTCGTAACTCCTGCAGTGTTTAATCGCATGAACAGAACTGCAACAGATTTCCATGTTAACAATTTACAAGAATAGATGTGAGACTGGATTACAGCTCACTGCACGCACAATAAAACTATTAAATCTGGGTTTATTACCCTGAACAACAATCGGTGTCTGATAGAATCCATCTTTGTTCGTTTGTTCGATGTTAAGAGCCATATTTCCCCTCGGGGATTAATAAAGTAACTACCTAACCTAACCTAACTCAGGTATTTCAGAGCCTCCTTCCATAATCCTCATCAGACATGTAATCTGTGACATGTTGCTTCGTCAAACTTCGTTCACACCCTGAGCTTTATGTCGATAGATGCCACCAACCTCAACCACCACAAAGTTGAGTGAAGCGAGGAGCTCAATGAGCCTGACAGCCACAGACTCTTCACTGCAGGGGGACAAGTGCAACACACACACACACACACACACACACACACACACACACACACACACACACACACACACACACACACACACACACACACACACACACACACACACACTCAGACCCAGTCATTACAGCCCAGATAATTTCAATTAGCTGTGGAGGGACTGCATAAATCCCTTTAATGTTTGATAAAGTATTCCTGCGTGCCTGTGTGTGTGTGTGTGTGTGTGTGTGTGTGTGTGTGTGTGTGTGTGTGTGTGTGTGTGTGTGTGTGTGTGTGTGTGTGTGTGTGTGTGTGTGTGTGTGTGTGTGTGTGTGTGTGTGTGTGTGTGTGTGTGTGTGTGTGTGTGTGTGTGTGTGTGTGTGTGTGTGTGTGTGTGTGTGTGTGTGTGTGTGTGTGTGTGTGTGTGTGTGTGTGTGTGAGTGTGTGTGTGTGTGTGTGTGTGTGTGTGTGTGTGTGTGTGTGTGTGTGTGTGTGTGTGTGTGTGTGTGTGTGTGTGTGGCCCAGGATCCTTTGGTGTGAGTGGTGTACCCCCCTCCCTCTCCCACTCCCCCTCACACCCGTCAATCTCATTCATCAAACACACAAACAGCATCTGAGGCACGCTGGCTCAGCGTTTCTCCGTCAAGGTTTGCTTTACTATGTCTGTACTTTTTCTTGCTCTCTTCTTTTGTCTTTATGTCAGACCATTATTTGTGTGAAGACAAAGTTCACAAGACAAACCTCAAACTAAACAGCACTGGTTTTATAATAACATCATAAAAAGGCCTTATTAATGCTGATGATTAAAGTATGCTCGTGATCTCTTTGCTATGACTGCCCCTACACACCGAAGATGCTCACATGAACACTGATCAAACACAAAATACCATCTTATTCAGAGCCAAACTTCAACAGCCTCATATCTGTCCGAGTTGCATGTGATGAAGTAACTGGAGGCATGTGAGGCGTTTAGGGGACATCTGTAAATTGTAGCTACAGTAAACAGCCTGGTTTGCTTAATCTCCCTGTAAAGTGCAGAGTCTCTACGTGGACCTGCATGATGACACGCTGCAGCACCCAGCGACAGGGAACTCTGTAAACATGCAGCATGCTCGTACCGACATCTAATACTGCAGCTGATTGGCTGTCAAACATAACATGAGGCTTGCAGATAAAAACTCTACATTAAAACCAGACATGTACGTTAATGTGTAATGTAATTTTGTGTTTATTAAAACCAGTATATATCTTTTTCAATTCTGAATACAGATGAATTTACTACTCAGAGACGTCAGTAGGGAGCGGCACAGTGGTGCAGTGGTTAGCACTGTCACCTCACAGCAAAAAGGTTCTGGGTTCGATTCTGGGTTCGAATCTGGGACTTTCTGAGGTGAGTTTGTTCTCCGTGTGCCTGCGTGGGTTCTCTCGGTACTCCAGCTTCCTCCCACCATCCAGAAAACAACAACATGCTATCAGGTTAACTGGTGGTTCTACAAATGTCCCTGAGTTGTGAATGAGAGCGTGAATGGTCTTTGTTTCCATCTGTCTCTACATGTTGGTCCTGTGATGGACCGGTGACCTGTCCAGGTGAACCCCGCCTTCACCCAATGTGAGCTGGGATAGCCTCCGCCCCCCTGGGACCCTGTTCAGGATAAAGTGGATATAGATAATGGATGGAGACCTTGGTTTGAAAGTGTTGTGATTTTCTTCAAATCAGCTCATTGCACATGTGATGAATGCATTTATCTGCATGTCATCCAAACACACCTACAGACCGGGGTTAAAGGTCACAGACAACCAGGTCTCTTTCTGGGCGATTCTGTGTGCTCGGTAACATGACACAGCACTTTGTACCGACTCTGCTGGCTCAGACAGCTCTGAATGTGTGCTTTTATAGAGTGTGTGTGTGAGTGTGTGAGAGAGAGAAATGATTGGCTGGCTGACCACCTTTCAGAGAATTCAATTAGGAAACAGTGTTGGCCAACACCTCTCTCTCACTGTGTCTAACAGGTATACACACACACACATACACACACACACACACACACTGACCACAAAATGTTGGCAGCAGCCGGCCAGTGACTCTTAGTCAGCCACACCTCACTTCTACATTACATCAGCTCATTCTGCCTCTTTCTCTAAAAACTGCTGTGGAATAACAAACAGCTTCCTGCTGATGTCAAACAGTCAGAATCACTCTGACGGACAGCTGACATGTCAACACTGAAACACTCACCAACGACAGACAGACAGACAGGTGGAGAGACAGACAGACAGACAGACAGGTGGAGGATACTGGCAGGAAAAGACAATCACAAGTGACCAAGAAAATAATTTGACTTTATAAAGTTCATCAATCCTTTTTCACCTTCCTCCTCTCTGTTTCTGTTTCTCTGTTTCATACGGACATCTTTTCTCTGAGTGGCGTCTCCAGGTTAGAAACCAAAAGACAAACAGAACGTGGTCCAAACATGAGGCAGGAACCGGTTCTTCTGTTCCACCGCTGACCTGGAATGGCCCAGATGGAGGGGGAAGATAAACACGGTGACATCACCGAGTTATGATGAGAATACACACATACACACACACACGCACGCACGTACGCACGCACACACACACACACACACACAACCTGTTGTGAAAAGAAAGACGAGCTGTCCGTCTGTCCGCCAGCAGGAGAGACGATACAAACTCAAACAGTTGCAGATGGAAAAGTCAATAAAGACGTTTCATGAGTTTATTTTGTTTCTGCTGATAAAGTAATATCTGTGAGGTCGCCGTGGTTACACCATGTATACTTTAAGAAAAAAACAACAGACAGTTACAGACCGCCTCCGCAAACACCACAGCGGAGGAGTTTATCTGCTGGTATGAAGAGACCAGCTGATGCTGGTCCACTCCGTCCTCGTCTCTGAGACCGGGAAGGACCGAGAGGGACGCAGCAGCTGGGATGAAGCAGTTATTCCTCAAGGCGTCTCTGCAGCCAAATCAGGACTGGGCTGTACCCAGCAGTTAATCCAGGAAACGGAGATGGTAATCTGATATCAGATCAGCGCCTCGGGCAGCGGGTGACCTGCCCCGGGAGCCCCCGATGGGTGTTCCAGTGGACGTAATGACAGAAGGAAGCATCGCTTGGTTTCCCACTCAGAGTTCCTCCCATTAGTCCTGTAGTGGCGCTCACAGTGATACTGCAGATAGCTTCTATGTTTGTGTGCTCCTGGCAGTAACCAATGAGAGCTCTCCTATAGTGTTGGTCAGCTGTTTGGTATTTCAGCCACAATCCTAATGTATTTCTTCATATGATGAGATGATGTACACAAAGTGAGACTTTATAATGTTCAATCATCTCTAACACAGGAGAATGGATGGATGGATGGATGGATGGATGGATGGATGGATGGATGGATGGATGGATGGATGGATGGATGGATAGATAGATAGATAGATAGATAGATAGATAGATAGATAGATAGATAGATAGATAGATAGATAGATAGATAGATAGATAGATAGATAATAGATAGATAGATAGATAGATAGATAGATAGATAGATAGATAGATAGATAGATAGATAGATAGATAGATAGATAGATAGATAGATAGATAGATAGATAGATAGATAGATAGATAGATAGATAGATAGATAGATAGATAGATAGATAGATAGATAGATAGATAGATAGATAGATAGATAGATAGATAGATAGATAGATAGATAGATAGATAGATAGATAGATAGATAGATAGATAGATAGATAGACAGACAGACAGACAGACAGACAGACAGACAGACAGACAGACAGATAGATAGATAGATAGATAGATAGATAGATAGATAGATAGATAGATAGATAGATAGATAGATAGATAGATAGATAGATAGATAGATAGATAGATAATAGATAGATAGATAGATAGATAGATAGACAGACAGACAGACAGACAGACAGACAGACAGACAGACAGATAGATAGATAGATAGATAGATAGATAGATAGATAGATAGATAGATAGATAGATAGATAGATAGATAGATAGATAGATAGATAGATAGATAGATAGATAGATAGATAGATAGATAGATAGATAGATAGATAGATAATAGACAGATAGATAATATATATATAATAGATAATAGATAGGGGGTTTCTCAGGTCTGACTCTACGAGAACGGCCTCTTCCAACAGTGACTGAACTTCTCATCTCCACTGGTGTTAACAGCCATTAACAGACCCGTCCTGGAGCTTCAGATGTTGAACATGTCAGAGTAGAGTGCATGTCGCTGTTCACAGACATACTGTTTGGTCTTTGTTAATAAGTATGTGCTATATGTATGGTTATGAAGGTTTGCAGATGATCCCTGGTCAGGATTGGCATGTATTCCAGAAATATGTCACATGAACTTTTTTTGTGTCTACATAATTCATGTGTTCTCTTCATTTTTGTTCTACAATGCAGAAAATAGTAAAAATAAAGAATAAATTATGTAATCAAGGACATATAACATTAAAGTGGTTTGTCACATCAGCTGACAAACGAGGACAAAGGAACTCCTTAAAGATTTAAATGCCACACCGTAAACAATAACTGCTTTCTCACGTTCATCCCACTGGATTAACAGCAGAACACATATTGTTCATAATGCAACAGATTTAAAGTGTAAAATCTTTACCAGGAATTTAAAGAAAAGTGTTGAGATGTGCAGAAAGTCCAATGAAGCCAGAGATAACGACGGCCCTCTCTGAAAGTCCCGTCTGCTTTATTAATGCTCTGCTGTAATTTCCCAATCAACCGTTCCTTCCAGCTCAGTGCAGATGAAGCAGTTTGCCTTCACTTCTTTTGACCATGAAAGACCTTTAAAGCACGACTTGCCGCAGGCTGTCAGATTCAACATCAATCTTCCTTTACCCATAATTCCCGGCAATTTTGGGGGCTGTTTCCTGCAGTGGTTCAGATTATGTTCTCAATGTTAAAACACGTCAGTTTGAACTGAAGTGAAACAGTCAGGAAGCTGATGTTAAAAAAAAAAACCCTGAGAAACAGACTTTGAGATTAAGTGAGATTTTCTTCATTCAAATATACAAAACAAAATCACAGCAAAAGTCATCTCAGGGAACTTATCTTTGATAGTTCAGAGGTCAGAGGCCAGTTTCACAAAGACACACTTTAACTTATATTGGTCAGATTCAAATAATAGTAATTTATTCAAAAAAATATAAAAAATAGTTATTAATCAAATGACAAAAAACTAAATAACCCTGTTTCACAAACACAACTTTCTCGAAGAATTAAACAGGTAGAAACATATTTTACCTGGAAAAATTCATCACAAAGTTTAACATCATAAAAAAAATGCAAAGATTCAAAAAAATAAATAATCAATAACTATAAAAGCCACATCAACAGTAATACTTCCACCAGCGTTTGTGGCCCAGAGAGCGGCGAGTCTTTAGGTTTGAATGCGTTGGTCTTTATTTGAACACATTTGACAAAATACAGAAACAGCTCTTTGTCTTCTTGATTTACTGAATTGTTCTGTATTTTTTTTTGTCTTAGATTCCGTGCTTCTAGTGTGGGTCAGTAGGCTCTGTAGTTACTCCTGTTTATTGTTGTTGTTTCCTTGTTGTGCTGGAGACGACAGACTGAGGAAATACAGTGAACGCATTTCTGTTACTACTTGAAAAACCAGTGGATCGATGGCGATATAGTGATATCATATACGCCCGGGAGTCTGCGCAGGGTGTTTTATCTAGAAAACTGATGGTATGCTCGACGCTGTTCTAATGTCTGACTTCCTACACAACTAATCTGCTCTGTGCAATTCGACACGGCTTCCATCAAACACCAACTAGGAGCGTGTGTTGTGGACTGAAACGGAGAAAAGCTTCAGAGATTCTTCTGAAACGTGCTATCTGGTGAAATCACAAACTCTGTCTAGTATATCCACAATCATCTCCGGTGGCCACTGGACTGCAACCGTAACACGGCAGACCACACCGTCTCCGAGAAACAAGATCCAGATTAAGATTAAGGGTTTAAGCAATGAGTTGAACCAAATAAACCCACATCCTTACAGAAAGGCAATTATCTGAATGTGTGTGTGTGTGTGTGTGTGTGTGTGTGTGTGTGTGTGTGTGTGTGTGTGTGTGTGTGTGTGTGTGTGTGTGTGTGTGTGTGTGTGTGTGTGTGTGTGTGTGTGTGTGTGTGTGTGTGTGTGTGTGTGTGTGTGTGTGTGTGTGTGTGTGTGTGTGTGTGTGTGTGTGTGTGTGTGTGTGTGTGTGTGTGTGTGTGTGTGTGTGTGTGTGTGTGTGTGTGTGTGTGTGTGTGTGTGTGTGTGTGTAAGTGTGAGAGTGTGTGAGTGTGAGAGTGTGAGAGTGAGTGTGAATGTGAGTGAGTGTGTGTGAGTGTGTGTGTGTGTGTGCGTGCGTGTGTGAGTGAGTGAGAGTGAGAGTGTGAGAGTATGTGAGTGTGAGTGTGTGTGTGTGTGTGTGTGTGTGTGTGTAAGTGTGAGAGTGTGTGAGTGAGAGTGAGTGTGAATGTGAGTGAGTGTGTGTGTGTGTGTGTGTGTGTGTGTGAGTGTGTGTGAGAGTGAGTGTGAGAGTGAGTGTGTGTGTGAATGTGAGTGTGAGTGTGTGTGAATGTGAGCGAGTGTGAGTGTGTGTGTGAATGTGAGCGTGTGTGTGTGTGAGAGTGTGTGAGTGTGAGAGTATGTGAGTGTGTCAGTGTGTAAGTGTGAGTGAGTGTGTGAGTGAGAGTGTGAGTGTGTGTGAGTGTGAGAGTGTGAGTGTGTGTGCGAATGTGTGTGTGTGTGAGAGTGAGTGTGAATGTGAGTGAGTGTGAGAGTGAGTGTGAATGTGAGTGTTTGTGCGTGTGTGTGTGAGTGAGTGAGAGTGAGAGTGTGAGAGTATGTGAGTGTGTGAGTGTGTGTGTGTGTGTGTGTGTGTGTGTGTGTGTGTGTGTGTGTGTGTGTGTGTGTGTGTGTGTGTGTGTGTGTGTGTGTGTGTGTGTGTGTGTGTGAGTGAGAGTATGTGTGTGTGTGTGTGAGAGTGAGTGTGAAAGTGTGAGTGTGTGTGAATGTGAGTGTGTGTGAATGTGAGTGTGTGTGTGAGTGAGTGAGTGAGTGTGTGTGTGTGAATGTGAGTGTGTGTGTGAGTGAGTGAGTGAGTGAGTGTGTGAGTGTGTGTGTGTGTGTGTGTGTGTGTGTGTGTGTGTGTGAGTGTGTGTGTGAGAAGCATATTAACACAGCAGAACCGCGCGCGCACGCACACACGGACAAAAAATCCTAATCCTACTGAACGTTCACACACACACTCCTTCTATATGTATTCAGCTGCAGGGTCTTCATTATTCAGGACTTTAATTTCACCACCACTGTAACATCCAACAGATTTATCTCACGTTATATTCTCCATCACTCATCATTAGAATACCTGACAGTGATTGGCTGCAGGATGTTTGTTGCGGTCACATCCTCAGTCTGGATATAAAAGTGTTCGTAGCTTCAGTTCTGAAAAATGGTTCCGATCCAGAAGTGTCTTAAGCTGCAATACCACCGAGTGCCACTAGAGGTCGGCTCCAAAAAATCATGTAAAAATAATAAAGATGTCACCACAGACTTCACTTTTAAGGACCCCTAAAACAAAAGCACTAATGCAGTTATACATGTACTGTAATACTTCCATTCAGAGGGCCAAACTGTTCCAAAAATATGAACCTCATCAGAACACTGGCATTTATAATAATGCATGATTACAAAACAATGTACTATTGTTGTTGAAGCTGGGTGCCAGAATGAAACTACCACTGCATGGTGACATGAACCAATATGAACCAACATGAACCAACCACTGCATGGTGACATGAACCAACATGAACCAACCACTGCATGATGACATGAACCAACATGAACCAACCACTGCATGGTGACATGAACCAACATGAACCAACCACTGCATGGTGACATGAACCAATATGAAC
>NW_027211065.1:92500-115000 GCF_029030835.1 Brachyistius frenatus
TAGAGTTCAAACCACCAACCTTCTGATTAGTGAGCAACCAGCTCTCCCATCTGAGTCACAACCGAGTGACCAATAAGAAGCCAAGGAGGTTGTTTCTATAAAAACTGACAGTGCAGTAGTGCTGTCCCATATATTATACAACCAGTAGATCTGATTGGTCCATGTGCTCAAATCATCATGACATCACATCCTGTTCATCACTAGAAATATCCCTCCACCTCCTCAATGTGAATATAGAATTAGAATAGAGTTTCATATAATATGTAATAAAATGTAGTTTCTACATGTTATAGTTCTATTAAATGACCCATTTGGTGATGTCGGGTCTCTTTTGGTCCTTTTTGGTCGCTCTGAGCACCCGTACCGTAACACCACGGATAGTCACACACTTACAATCCTAGCGGCTAGCTGTTTTCCAGTTGTTAGTCATACCCCATGCATTAAATCATTAAATAAATAGTTTTATATTTTGAGAGTGAATTGCTCCACAATATGAGCACATTTAGATAACGTTTTAATTAGATGGTAACTTGTTGTTTAATCGCTATATTACACTGGAGGTTGTTTTAATGTGATTATTGGCACGACAGTGACGCGGTCCGTAAGCATCACTGAGCAGCTCGTGTAATATTGCTTAAATATTATCCATGATATGCAGCTGTAATTCTTCCCCTGGATTAGAAACAGCCATCCTGATGATGTACAGCAGTTTGGTACGGTAGTGATGTGTTTGTATCCGTGTTAGTACAAACAGACCAAGCAGTGCAGAAGTTGTAGTTTTCACTGTGGAAGAGTTAAATAAATAAAAAAAAACAATCTTCCTCTGTCGTTTGGAAACGGTTCAACATATCCGATGGAACCAACATCTGTTTCTTGGAGACGCAGCGGACTCTGGAGCAGATGAGGGGAAATCAGGCACCCTGAACCGGCGGACAGTTGTACTTATTTATCTGGTGTTGACTCTCACCGGCAGCCATGTCGCCTCCCTCCTGTCCAATCGGAAGCTGTTACAGGGCGGTAAACCGTGGAAACAGACTGTGACTGCAGAGACGGAGGCCGTCCGGAGCCTTTAGAAATCTGCTGCCACGCGAGAGAGAAACTGTGACGACAGAGATGTGAAGTTTACAGAGCTCAGGCCTCGACTGCAGACACGATGACATCATCCTCTGAAAACAGCTGTTTGTTGTGGGACATGTTTGACTTTTTCTTTTGAAAGCTTGGTCTTCTAACTCCTGGTGTGACATCAGAGTGGTGTTCAGTTTAGTGAGGTATGATGTTAGATGGAAATTTAAATTTGTCAATACAAGGTATTCAATATTTTTTTTTCCTAAACGTTTGCATGGCTCGTAACTCTTTATGTTTTAAAGCAAGTACTTTTCATAGAACAATACAAATTTCTCCGTTTCACCTCTTGATATGTTGTCTTTGGTCTATTTTTAATTAAAATATGGGTTTATGTGATTTGCAAATCATCGCATCCTGTTTTTATTTACGTTTTACACAGTGTCCAAACTTTTTCAGAAATAGGGTTGGATATCTGTTAATGGAAAGATACAACAGGAAGAGATCTACTTCTATAAGTACACGGCCCGACCCACCTGCCGGCACTGTTTGTGAGGATATGTGTGCACAGTTTCTTAATGTAGTTTATGAGCATCAGACTCGTGGAGCAGGTGGAAGAAGACTTCTCAGAGACAGACAGAAAGTCCACCATGAGCTCAGTCAGCAGAAAGGGTGCACTTTACTTTTAAAATCAGTCTGTGTATACAGTTCTATGGATATGTGTTGATGCAGGTGTGTGTGTGTGTGTGTGTGTCTGGAGTCTTTTCTGTCTCCTGACTGGATTAAATCAGCTGCTGCCCTTTTGAACTTGCATGTTTTGTGCAGTTCTGTGCGCTCGCAGGAGAATTTGTTCTTAAGCCCCGACCGCCTTTCAGATCTCCAACACTCTGTCGCTGCAGCGAGTTTCACCGCGACGCGGCAGCTGGCGGCGTCGCCGTTGAACCCGGCCGTGCGTCATCTGCTTACAGCGCTGCACGATGCTCAGGAGAGCAAAGACAACATCACTTCAGATACTGAGAGGCAGAAAGAGCCGCTGCGCCATCTGCATCCTTAAATCCAGCTCAAGATGGAAAATGTGGGATGATGTGAAGAGAGGATGGAAGTGGGATGACACGAGAGAAACGGGGGATTAAAAAAAGGAAAAAGATTCTGCAAAGTCAAACGCTGAGTGCATCCTAAAGCTGCTGCAGCTCCTATTAGAGGTGATGCAGGGTTCACCGGACACACTCATTACAGCCGCTGATGTTTCATAACGAAGGGAGGCACTTCACTGCCCTCTGTGAGAATTAAAAACACACACAGGGAAATGAAGACGTGCAGCAGACAGGGGGCGCCACCACGGACCAAATGGAATCTCTAAATACAACAATTCACCCTGACAATTACTTAATTAATGAAAAACTGCCACTAAAATGGATATAATCCATGTGTATAAATCATTTTACCCTTAATATCCCTGCAGAAGAATCCTGGTATATTTGCACTTGGGTCATTTTCTCACAGGTCAAACCAACATTATCTGCAGTAGTAATATTATTTTACTCACTAAATGAAAGGCTAAGGTTAGCATTATTCTGTGTCTTTATTGTAAAAAAAGCCCATCAAATAAACACAGATAACAGTGTGTTAGTACTCTGTTCAGGATCCTCTCCACCCTGTCTGACTCCCTGCTCCAGCATTGATTGAAAACTAAATTTACAAAAATGTGTTTCACTTTAGAAAAAAGTTGCAGTAATTTCCTAAATCAGGTGGACACAGAAGTTTTTCAACAAACAAACAGTCAGGATAAATAAATGGATTTGGAATATTCTCAGAATGTGATTGATCCACATTTGCTGCTCTTGTATTTCAGCAGCAGAAAGAAAGTTAGAGTCAAAATAAACTGTGTTCATGGTCATACAGAAAAACGTCCACCAGAGCAACAGCATTACCAGAAAATACCATTCAAAAAAAGACATAAAGATATTTTAAATTTAGCCACTCCTGATTATTTTCATTATCAATGATTAGGTTAGTTATTTTCAAAAATTTTTGTACATTTCCAAAAAAATCCATTTCAACTGAGAATCTAACAAACAGTGTTTGTGCAGAAGCCGGAATCAGTAAATGTTCAGTATTATTTTTGATAAATGATGAATCGTTAGTCTTTACTATGTCTGATATCCTCTGAAACTACCTGACAAAAATATGTAAGTTCATATTAATGTAAAGGGGAAAAACTAATTACATATTAACTATTGATTTACTTCTCCTGCATCTACTGTTTGTTGAATTGTTTGCTTGTTTCTAGTCAAATTTGAGTTGACCTCTCTGTTACATTCTAATCTAATTGGAATTAATTCATTGGAAGTTAATGAAGTGAGCATCTTCTCTTCATTTAATTCATTTGATTAGTATTTAAACACAACATCCTTTATCCAGTAAACATCCAGGAAATTAGTGTTAAAGTACGGTCTGGTAGAATAAATTATGAGTGTGTTTGTTAACCTGGATATTTTTATATATTCATGAAACCTTTAATTTGCTTCAGAACAAACAATGTAAATGCAAAAAGTCCAGAAGGTGGTGTTTCCTGTTCTACATTTCACAGAATGCTCAGACAGACAGACACACACACACACACACACACACACACACACACACACACACACACACACACACACACACACACACACACACACACACACACACACACACACACACACACACACACACACACACACACACACACACTGACACCCCGGCTGCAGGCTTGTTTAGCTGTTCGGCTCTTTAATGATCAGGAATCAAACATCAGCTGACGAACACAGAAAGGTGACGGCCTGTTTAAAGTTCCACCTTTCAAATCTCACGGCTCTGACACCTGATTGGCTGTTGGAAGCTTTTTAACTGAAGACACAACCTGCACTGTGGGAACAAAGTTGTCACAGAGGACATTATTAGTGGCTGTTTTACATGTGGCTGTTTTACAGAGAGAACTGATGAAAGACATCTTCATGTCAGAGATCTCTTGGTGAAAACAAGCATCAACATGTTATACTGAATGGATGTTTATTCATTATTGTTTATGACTCATTCTGACTGCCCTGTTCTTCTGCAGTCATTTGTATACTTATTGATTATCTTTGTTTTTTTTAAATGTCAGAGAATACTTCCTCATTTTTTATTAAGTGCTACTGCAAAGGCCCACTGGGCACAGGTCTGGGGGCCCGAGGCCTCAGAGGAGAGCCTGGTCAGAGCCTCTGTGTCCTGTAGAGTAATGACCATCAGTTTTTGATGGAGAAGAGAATCAAACAACAACAAAAAAGAAAACGGTCTGGGGAAGCGAGTTTGGAGTTATTTTTAGATTTTAGAGTTTAGAAATAAATCAGTAACTGAAACACAAAACACAGTCGGTGCATCTCACAAACAAACGATTGACGGTACACGAGGCTATATTACTTGGGATAATTATTCACACAAATATTAGAAGTCGTTGGTTTGTGAACATCTGGGGGAGGAGCCAGAGGTGGATCTGACCGATCTGATCGGAAACCTGACGATACTACGTCCCGCCCACCGATAGCTGTAACCTGACTGCACCACAGGCCTGTCAATCAAACAGACACGCCCCCAAAAACAGGTGTTCTTGAATCTTCTTTTCTAATGAATGAGGGATTATTTTCAGATGGACCTCCAGAAAACTAAGAAGAAGGAGTGACTTTAGCTAACAACACCGAGAGAACTGATGGACACATTTTATTCACTTTGGATTTGATGAGAGAAGTTGAATGGGAGTCTATGGAGCCGGAGGCTTTTTGGAGCCGACCTCTAGTGGCACTCGCTGGTATTGCAGCTGAAGACACTTCTGGATCAGAACCATTTTACAGACCTGGAAGTTACAAACACTTTTATATCCAGTCTGTAGTTTTATATCCAGTCTGTAGTTTTATATCCAATCTGTGTTTTATATCCAGTCTGTAGTTTTATATCCAGTCTGTAGTTTATATCCAGTCTGTTTTATATCCAGTCTGTGTTTTATATCCAGTCTGTAGTTTATATCCAGTCTGTTTTATATCCAGTCTGTAGTTTTATATCCAGTCTGTAGTTTTATATCCAGTCAGTGGTTTTATATCCAGTCTGTGTTTTATATCCAGTCTGTAGTTTTATATCCAGTCTGTGTTTTATATCCAGTCTGTGTTTTATATCCAGTCTGTAGTTTTATATCCAGTCTGTGTTTTATATCCAGTTTGTGTTTTATATCCAATCTGTGTTTTATATCCAGTCTGTGTTTTATATCCAGTCTGTAGTTTTATATCCAGTCTGTGTTTTATATCCAGTCTGTGGTTTTATATCCAGTCTGTAGTTTTATATCCAGTCTGTAGTTTTATATCCAGTCTGTAGTTTTATATCCAGTCTGTGTTTTATATCCAGTCTGTAGTTTTATATCCAGTCTGTGTTTTATATCCAGTCTGTAGTTTTATATCCAGTCTGTAGTTTTATATCCAGTCTGTGTTAAATATCCAGTCTGTAGTTTTATATCCAGTCTGTGTTTAATATCCAGTCTGTAGTTTTATATCCAGTCTGTAGTTTTATATCCAGTCTGTGTTTTATATCCAGTCTGTAGTTTTATATCCAGTCTGTAGTTTTATATCCAGTCTGTTTTATATCCAGTCTGTAGTTTATATCCAGTGTGTTTTATATCCAGTCTGTAGTTTTATATCCAGTCAGTGGTTTTATATCCAGTCTGTAGTTTTATATCCAGTCTGTGTTTTATATCCAGTCTGTTTTATATCCAGTCTCTGTTTTATATCCAGTCTGTAGTTTTATATCCAGTCTGTAGGTTTATATCCAGTCTGTGGCCCCATCTGAGCACGTTTTATGAATTGCAGATTAAACTGTTAAGTTATTCACTAAAGGAAAATCTCTGGAGTAAAAAAACTAAAAAAAGGATTGAACCTCTGAGTCTGGTCAGTAAAATTCTGTTGTCACCTTTATCTGTTAGAAATCCTCCTTGGGACAGATTTACTGACACTTTGTCCACTTTTTGTAGTAACATCTTGCTCTGGAAAAGTGTTGCATTATTAATCTCCATTCAGGCATCCGTCCTGTTTGGGAGAAAACAAACTGAGCTTCCTGTTCAGCTGAGGATTTCCTCACTACAGATTCAGCAGCAAATGTTAAAGGCTCACAGGTTGATTGATGCTTTGATCAAACTGCCTCAGTCGCTCTGACTCTGTATTTACATGCTAACAGCAACACTAAGACCTCAATCCTCCGTTCATGTTCTTTTGTTTTGATGTTCCTCCGTCTCTGGTTTGCTATATTTGATCTTCGGTGATCAAGGGAAGGCTGGCGCAGCATTAATCCTCCTTCTCTGTCAGTTTCACACATTTAAGAGGTTTTCCCGCTGCTGCAGCAGCAGTAGCAGCAGCAGCAGCACCACCACCACCACCACCACCACCACCAGCAGCAGCAGCAGCAGCAGCACCACCACCAGCAGCAGCAGCACCACCACCACCACCACCACCAGCAGCAGCAGCAGCAGCAGCAGCACCACCACCAGCAGCAGCAGCACCACCACCACCACCACCAGCAGCAGCAGCACCACCACCACCAGCAGCAGCAGCAGCAGCAGCAGCAGCACCACCACCACCACCACCAGCAGCAGCAGCAGCAGCACCACCACCACCAGCACCACCACCAGCAGCAGCAGCACCACCACCACCACCAGCAGCAGCACCACCACCACCAGCAGCAGCAGCAGCAGCACCACCACCAGCAGCAGCACCACCACCACCACCACCAGCAGCAGCAGCACCACCACCACCAGCAGCAGCAGCAGCAGCAGCACCACCACCACCACCACCACCAGCAGCAGCAGCAGCAGCAGCACCACCACCACCAGCAGCAGCAGCACCACCACCACCAGCAGCAGCAGCAGCAGCACCACCACCAGCAGCAGCACCACCACCACCACCACCAGCAGCAGCAGCAGCAGCAGCCAGAGGTCAAATGTCTACCTGTCTGCCAGGCTGTCTCTCTCTCTCCATGTAAGGCTGTGAGTCTACAGAGACTGTCAGCTTTAATGGACTGCATAAACACACAGGGAGTTGAGACGGCTGTTTGTTCTCTCAAAGGAAGATCCAGGTCAGTCCAGGAAGTCGTCAGTGAGATACAGACAACATCTATCACATTAATCTATCAACTATCAATTATGAAACTATCAAGGTAGTTGTTTAAACTTGCAAATCTATTTATTTATTTTTTAATTAAAAATGGTCTGTTGTGTAAACATTTGATTTGTTG
This sequence comes from Brachyistius frenatus, assembly GCF_029030835.1. Lineage (NCBI taxonomy): Eukaryota > Metazoa > Chordata > Actinopteri > Embiotocidae > Brachyistius > Brachyistius frenatus. The sequence goes on from NW_027211065.1 coordinate 99,851, forward strand.
TTTTTGGGGTAGTTTCTGTACCTTCACTTTTAATCCTTCATGTTATATTTTGTTTTTTTCAGGACAGTCTAGGATATCCAGATCTTTCATCCTTTCATTTGATAATACTTTCAATTTTTTTATATTCGCCTTTATACCAAGGAAAAGAAAATGAAATGAAATGATGTTTTTTTACATGTATCCCACCAGAAAATATTGTCAGTAGAGATATCTTTTAATAGTTGTGCAGAGGAGATTGTCTATAATCTGGACATATGTGAACCATGTTTGTGGGACACTGGATGACTCAGCAATTTGGACAAATATGGATGCAGCTTTTCATGCAGAGTGTAACAAGAATACAGCTTAAACTCTGATTATCTCCACAGCGCTTCGTCACGCAGACGAAGCGCTGATGTTTCTGGAAAGATCAAGTCGTGCTGTTTCATGGGATGTGTGCTGCATCTCTCTGTGAGGAAGACTCTGCGCTATTCAACCGAGAAGCAGAGGAGTCAATCTGAACTCACTTTCATCACAGCTGTCACTGCCTGTCACACAAAGCAGCTGCTGCTGGTGGATGGACGTTGGACGTCTGTCAGTCCACAGTCAACATGTTCAGGACTGATGAACCTCGACATGGTTCACATTATATTATTTATTACAAAAAGAAACAGCCAGGGCTTCATTTAACACTTCATATTTGTTTTCTTCCAACTACTATCACAGAGTGCATGCTGGGTAATATTGTAACATGCTAGTTTTGTCTCAGCAGAAAACTCATCAACTCATCATTTGGAGTCAAAAGACATCAAATCAGAAAAGTTGTGTTTATAAAGTCTGAACATACAAAACAAGATATTTGAAGGTGAATTAACTTGAACTTAATAAAACTTCTATATTTACATTGAGTCGTTGTACTAAATTCTTGCATGTGCTTCTTTGTGTATTTTGGCATATGGAGGACTGTAGATGAAACACTGCTAATGTCCTAAAACTGTGAGGACAGAAGGGACATTTCAGGATCAGAATCAGACGACTCAGCAAAAGTTCTGACAGATAAACTCCACCAGAGCAAACAGTCAGCAGTCACAAGACGAAACCCAAAATGTAAAGGACATGTTCACAGCTACCAGTTTATCAGGTCCAACCAATCAAAACTTTAATACAACAGACATAAATCTTTCCTTTATGACGCCTCTAACCCTTGAAATGGTTTCAAACAGATGTTCATGTCATTATGACAGCTGTAGTTTCAGCTGCTGTTGAATTGTGATCATGAGCAGTGATCTCAATATGTAGTTTGTCCCTTTTACAGTCAATTAGTATGGACGCCGGGCACATTTCTTTTCATTGCGTGAAGCTAGAAAATGTAAATCTGGAAGACCAGGCAGTCCTGGTGAGATGACTTGTGAGGTCCAATCAGCCTTAAAGTGGAAGCTGCTACTAACAGGTTATCATTCCCGGAGCGAACCCGACCGACAGCCTGCTGAATCTGACTTTGTTCTGTTTTAGCTTCTGAAAGACAAAGAACTTGTGACGACACAACGCTGCGTCAACTGGAAGTCATGTGACTTATGGAGCAGGTGCAGATCAAGTCTTCACCCCCGTGACATAATGAAATAATTCTCCTCATTTTGTGAAGTAATTACGTTTTATTACTAAATCTTATTGTTCATTCAGATTTTGGAAAAAAGTCAAAATCGCTTCTTTATTTAGTAACAAGTTTACAAGGTATTTCAAAACTCCAACATCTACCAGACCAACGTTCAGAGAGGACTTTATATCTTGTCTTTAGTTGCAGCACTGTATGAGGATTTAACTTGCATTAATAATGATTTTTCTTTCTGGTCGTGGTTATGGTGACTAATGGGAGCCTTTGAAAATGAAGCACCAGTGAGGGCACCAGTGAGGGCACCAGTGAGGGCATCAGTGAGGGCACCAGTGAGGGCACCAGTGAGGGCACCAGTGAGGGCACCAGTGAGGGCACCAGTGAGGGCACCAGTGAGGGCACCAGTGAGGGCACCAGTGAGGGCACCAGCATCGAGCAGGTTGGAGCAGGCCACATACCTCGAGGATTATTAAACAGTTCACATCCCTCCACCCTGCGGTCTGACCTTAAACCCTCAGTGTCTAGACTATTATGACAAGCAATCCATTTCCTAACAAGATAACAGCACAGTCATTTCCATTCAGGCCGGCTCGCTGACATGATAATGGCCTCCTTTTATTTCCTAATAAATCCTGCTCAGAGCTGAGAGACGGAGGATCATCGCACAGAGAGAGCATCTCCATTCTTTTCCTGTAGGTTGGTGTTGATGGAGAGGAGACAGAGGCAGGGAGCATCACATGGAGTCATCTGTACAACAACACCAACACCTCAGACAGAAGCATGTCTGTCTGACAACCAGAAGCAGGCAGGAATGCGAGCAGGAGAACCGGTCGGCCGTCTGCTGGGTTTACACATAGTTCACATTCTGCAGCACACAGGAGCTCCGGGGAACCTCTTTCTGTTCAAGGCTGCTCATAACAAACACTGGAACATTTATATCAACACAGTGATGAGCTGAGACATCAGGACTACGAACATGCTGCTGCTCCTTCGCGCTGCGTCCGACAGACATCTGGACTCCACAGCAGACACAGGAACTCACCACAGCTCACCAGAAGCACCCAACACGTGTCAATCAACAGTATTTGTTTTGTTGCTTTTAATTTAGTCATCTGTCTTTTTGGAGCTGACCTCTAGTGGCACTCGCTGGTATTGCAGCTTAAGACACTTCTGGATCGGAACCATTTTTCAGACCTGAAGCTATGAACTCTTTTAGAAACAGTCTGTGTCTGTGAAAGAAGATTGTCTGACTCAGGACTGAGAGTCTACAAAGAATGAACTCCTAATTTACACAGATGTGAGATCATGTGTACGTGTGCATCTTTCAATCCGACCTCCATCAGTCCTCAGAGCAGCTATTAGTCAGACGAATGTCAGCGATTCGATCGACCAAAATAGTTTTGAAGCAGACTCCATAAGGAGAACACAGAAGGAAGGTCTTGTCTTTATTTACTGAGTTGCAGCTTCACGAGGCTCAAGAGAAAATCTCACTGTGCATCAAACACGTCTTACTGCAGAGTAATTACAGTTCTCACATTTCCAAACAGCACTCAGCAGATTTCCAGTATTTTACTATATACTAAGTGTTGTTGTTTTTTATATAGAACGTAGCTGAGAATGTTTCTCGATTTATTTAATATTTTAAAACTATGTGTTCAATTTTATGCATTTTATTTATTTTCTATATTTTTAAATGTTCCTTTATATGTGCAACACTGCATGTCATTTTCTTACTGTAAAGCAAGAGCTGCATTTCTTCTATGTAAGACGCAATGCAAATAAAGGTTATTATTGATGTAAAATACCTTTAATATAATAATAATAATAATAATAATAATAATAATAATAATAATATGAGTAATTTGCATTTTCAAAATTGTTTCCAGGACACAGGGATTGATCCATTTCTAGAAAATGAAGTTTATCTGTTATCATATAGTGACAGATGTAAAACATACAACAAAAACAATTCAGAAATGCTGAGGTTCTGGATTGTCTACAAACCGTACTCGATGACCTTATTAGAAACAAAGTTCTTAACGTTTAAACATAGGAAACGGAAAGAAAAAAAAAGACGAGTAGGGTGAAAACTTAGCTTTACAGGAAATAAAGCCTTAAATTTTGTTTTTTCAAAAGATAGCACGAGAAGAAAGGTCACGTTACTGAAATCAAAAGGCGATGAAAATGCTCTAATTTCATGCCAACGTCCCTTTTAGATTATGACAAAGTTTGCCATGATACATCCAGCCTGAGAGTGGCAGTAGAGATGATGTAATGTGAGTCCACAAAAGAGCTCCTGATTGTGCTCACAATATTTCTTCGGTTCAGAAGAATTTTCTGGACGTGTGTTGGGGATTTCGGTTTTGCTGAAACACCAGCTCACTGCATCCTGCTGCAAATATCTCAGCCATAAATCACTCCATATCCAGCATGTTTGCAGTATGAATGTTATTGGTGTCACCCAAGGACTTTTGCAAGCAACAATATATTTTTAAGACTCAGCTGTCCCTTTTGAGTCATAACTCACTTTCTGACAGGAAGTGTCAGTCAGTGTCTCCCTCAGCACCTACACGTCACATTTCCCCACAACAGAAGATGTTTTTATGTTTCACTAAATTCAAATCCCAAAAGACAGCGTGCGTTATGACTGCTGATTCACTGACGACCCGTTCTCGCTGTTATCCCCGGCTCATGGTGACAAATCTTCTGCCAGATAAATTTAGTTTTTCCAGATTAATTTAGCGCTGTATTAGCTCACTCTGTCTTGAAAGGCACCGTTTTATTTCCCAAAGCTGAGTGCAGCCTGGTAGACAGTGAACGTGTGTGGAAGGTACAGTTAACAAAAATGGAACAAAGCAGAGAGAAAAACTTAGCGTCATCTATCAACCAATAATTACACGAATACATTTATCTGGCCAGATGTCTCTCCGCTCCCACTGCAGTCTATTCCAGCGTTCATTCCATTTGTTAGCCTGTCTGTCTGTGTGTGTGTGTGTGTGTGTGTGTGTGTGTGTGTGTGTGTGTGTGTGTGTGTGTGTGTGTGTGTGTGTGTGTGTGTGTGTGTGTGTGTGTGTGTGTGTGTGTGTGTGTGTGTGTCTGTCTGTGTGTGTGTGTGTGTGTGTGTGTGTGTGTGTGTGTGTGTGTGTGTGTGTGTGTGTGTGTGTGTGTGTGTGTGTGTGTGTGTGTGTGTGTGTGTGTGTGTGTCTGTGTGTGTGTGTGTGTGTGTGTGTCTGTCTGTGTGTGTGTGTGTGTGTGTGTGTGTGTGTGTGTGTGTGTGTGTGTGTGTGTGTGTGTGTGTGTGTGTGTGTGTGTGTGTGTGTGTGTGTGTGTGTGTGTGTGTGTGTGTGTGTGTGTGTGTGTGTGTGTGTGTGTGTGTGTGTGTGTGTGTGGTAGTCAGTTCCCGCAGCTAGCATCCATCAGGTGACTCCTCTAGTCTTACAAACAGCCCTAAATATAGTCGTGCTCCACTTCTCCCTGTGGGAGGCGGAGGGAGGGAGGCGGAGGGAGGGAGGCAGAGGGAGGGAGGGAGGGAGAGCGAAACAAAGACCAGTTAATTAGCGGCTCCATCATGGCCGCCCTGTGACGGCCTGTTCTCCGCTCTCTGGATGCAGCAGCGCCACAGAGGCCGAGCAGCACCGCGGACTCTCTGTGGCGAGGCAGAGGAGGAAAACGGGCCTTCATTGTTTATGAAAAGCATGTAAACAACACAGCATTTTCACATTTGATCCCTCACAGCTGGACCATCGGTGGCATTATGAGCCTGTCAGGAAATAATATCCCAGTCTGAACAAAGCTAACAACATGCTGCAGGACAACACGGTGGGAGCTCCACCAGCCAGGCAGGAGGGATAATTCTGGGTTATGGCTTCCATAATAACACTGAAGTACCATTTCATTCTTACCTCACACAGTGAGCGTGACATCGTGCTAATGTTAGCTGTGGAGAATAGCATCACCTCCCCACAAGCAGCAGATAGTTCAGCGGTTTTCACATGAATTAAAGAAATATTTCACTTTGAGAGTTGTTTCTGGAAACACCTGACATCAACATATACAGCTGCTGTAGGTACGCAGCTGTCCTGCTCGTCTTAATCCAACCACCAACCCGGCGGTGAGTCGGAGGCTCATCATTCAGACTCACCATTTCAAAACAATCAATAACAATGTGCTGCTCTGATCTGCTGCATTCAAATAAAACAGAAGTCAGACTGAGAGAGAAACACTGTTGATCAAACAGCTGGTGAATTATGACTCCATGAAAACAGCCCGACCTGCAGGATGTTCGGTGTTATGACCAGAAAGATTCATCATTTTATTCTGAGTACTGCACCATCCGACTGAATCCCAGCTGACGACAGCTGAAGCCTCATCTCGGATGTGACGTTAACCGATTATGAGCACTAAATGTTCTTCAACACAAAACATGACGACGCAAAAGACAACAATCATCCTCCTGGTGTGTGTTATGTTACGAAGATTTTCAAGCTTTAATTACGTTACTACTCTCCAACATGTTGTCTGTTATGTCTGTATGTTTCTATAATCACAGTGATCATCTTATCAGACAGAAATTACTTTGAATTGGACATATTTCATGTTCTTTTACTTTCTGCTTCATCTCCAAATAAGTTGGATCACACACAGATTCACTCTTCATGATGTCTGTATTTATGTAAAAAATGACAGTTACCCACTTCAGTGGTTTGGTGGTTAAATTTCAAGTTGGCATGAGAGTTTCTATTATACATCAAGATTCTTAACTAGAAGTCAATTGGAAGATTTATATTCAGGCAGAACTTTTTCAGAAACATGTTGATGGGCAACACTGTCTTATGTATGTGAAGAAAACTACAGTAATTTGTCCCCAGCTGTTGACAGAGGCTGTACAGTCAATACCTCAACGTCACCCAGAGTCACTGGACTTTGGAGTAAAGTACCGCTGTGTGTCATCTGCATAAAACTGGAATGAGATGTCATTGTGGTGAATAATACACAGAAAGCACATGCAGGGAAATGAAAAGAGGTCCCAAACTGACCCTGGAAGAACCACAAGCCTACATTCAGGCCGAGGTGAGGAGAGACAGTTTAGGGTCATAACACAAAGTCCCAGCGTGGCTCTAACAATCACTGACTACACTTTAAATCAGGTAAAACTAAATCTGAGCACACTTACCCTGATGATAAAAAAAAAATATATATATATATATATATATAAAAGGAGCCCTGTTATGTGAAAATCACCAGTGATACCTGGAAGTGTTTTAAATTCTGCTGAAAACACAAGTCCAAAGTGACAGTGTCACCTGACCGTGTACAAGAAACAACCAGAGGCTCCAGAGGACAATTAACCAGTCAGTTAAACAAGGTCAGCTGTACAAAACAGGCGCACACACACACACACACACACACGCACACACACACACACACACACACACACACACACACACACACACACACACACACACACACACACACACACACACACACACACACACACACACAGGGAATGAATGACCTTGCTGTGCAGCTGATGGAATCAGAGAGGCAATATTTCACTCCGAAACAAAAGCTGCTCAAACCATATTTGGGCATTCATTCTCAAACTAAGCACACACACACACACACACACACACACACACACACACACACACACACACACACACACACACACACACACACACACACACACACACACACACACACACACACACACACAGCAGCACCAGCCTGGAATAAAACATCTTTCCCAATAAACTGATGTCAGTATTGAAAACAGATTAAGCTCGTCCTTGTCTTTGTTCTCGTCCTTGTCGGTTCTCCACAGGGAACCACGAGTCACACCGACCAATCAGGAGAGGGGAGGAGGGGGTTTGAAATACTGAAAATATTTAGTTTTTACCCCAAACCTGTCAGGATAATCATAACTATCTTAGTTTAGTGTGGTGTCGGTCTACACACACGGTGTACCTTGAGAAGGATGTTAGTACTAGCTCACAGGATGTATTCACAGCGTAGAGTCTTGCATAGTAATGAGCTGTTAAGTCATCCGTGTTCTGAAGGCGTTCAGAGCCTAAAACACAATCACTGTAGTTACATGCAAAAACAGCAGAAGGTGCCCTGGAAGCAGATAAATACGCCACGGGTCTCTGTATTGTGAGTACGAGCTGTTAGAGCACCGGCGCAGGAAACTGGACTGACTGAATGTGGACGAGCCTGAAAGTGGAGACACACATTTGTACATCATTAACGTGATGATGGTGCATAATATATATAAAAAAAAAATCAACAGATCACCAAAGATGTTATAATTAATCCAGTGACAACCTTGTATCACAGCAAAGTGTGAAATAGACACGCCCGTCCACTACAGCAAAACGTGAGATAGCCACGCTTTGGGCTGTCGAGGCTAGAAAGTTACACGTTTTGCAAACGTACACATTAGTCACAGATGGCCATGTGGGATGATGGGGCTCGAATCCAGGAGGCTTTTTTAAGTTTTTTTTTTTTTTTTTCCCTAATTCCAACCATGTATTTTTGATAAAAGTTTAATTTTCCTGTAAATCACATGGCTCAAAACATGCAGCAGGTTCCATTTTCGTCCAATGCTGGAAAATGTGTAACTTTCACGCATAGAGAGGCCAAAATGTGGCTATCTCACATTTTGCTATAGTGGAAGGGCGTGTATATTTCACGCTTTGCCTGTGAACAACATGAACGGGTGTACAAAACCTCATTAGAATACATCGAATGCTGAATGAAATATGTAAACTAAAAGCAAAAGGGTCACACAGGTTGAAGCATTCATCCTTCAGGAACCAAGAACGTCTGCACAGACAATAATGGTGAAGGACGCTGTATTTCGTGGTTGTTGAGTTCACTCACAACCAACACTGGCAACTTCAGAGAAGTAGAAAGGACTGAAAAGTTGGACACGTGGAGAAGGTTTGTATTCAGGAAAATTCATCCAACCCTTATTGGGATGTCTCACTCTGCATCAAAGTATTGGACCACAATTTCTAACCCAGAATAATGTCACTATAGTGGCTGCAGATTGAGAACAATTAATATTTGATTAGTGATGAAAAAAACGATCATGTCTGACCGTACGCCACATGAGAGGATGTAGTTCACTGACAAACATGCAGCAGAATGTCTGATAGTCAACATTCACACCTCTAAAGCTGCATGACAGCAGCACAACAAAGAGGAATGTTACAGATGACCTTTGTTTCTTCTGCACAGAGAAATAAACAAACTTCAATCAAACTCAGCACTTTTTGCACACCAGATGCCCACGTAAAAAAAACACTGCAGTTATAGACAAGACAGCAGACTTCCACAGCGCACACACACACACACACACACACACACACACACACACACACACACACACACACACACACACACACACACACACACACACACACACACACACACACACACACACACACACATCAGCCTTGAAACCAACAGCCAGCTTGTGTCAGCGGGTGTCTTACCTGGTGACGAGGTGTGATGCGGGCATTCAGTGGATGAACATGGAAAGAAAAGACAGAAGAAGGATCTGTTAGCTCATGTTGAGCCGACATGTTGAACACAGTGAACAGTATCAAACACGGAGCTGGTATGATGTGAGACAGGACGATACAATTCAAACTTTACTGGGCTCAGCATCACTGTTTACCTCCAGACCTCCAGTATCATCTCTCGCTCAATAAGAAAGACAAAATTAATTTGGCCACAGTTGTGGTTTGTATTATTCCCTCCCTACTTTGTCTTTGATAACATGTGGCATGCTCCTTCTGTTCCGACACATGCAGGCATTCATTCTACAGACCAGCTGAAACAAGAACTGAATTACATTTGACTTTTTATCTGTAGCAGCAGCGCTGCAGTAAAATCACTTCCTGCCTACACACACTGGAATGAATGGAAGCTAACAGTGCTGCATGACGAACACTTCAAGAGCAGAGACAGTCTTCAGTGTTCTCGCTGTAAATCTCAAAGGTGTGATGCACACAGTTCCTGCACTTCAGAGAGGATGCAAGGCAGCGAAGAGGTCCGACTGAGCCAAGACCATCTTTATATCCTGTAAACAGTCAAACAAGAACACACAGCGAAGTAAAAACTCCTGACAGACCGACTCCTAACAGACATACTCCTAACAGACATACTCCTAACAGGCCGACTCCTAACAGACCGACTCCTAACAGACATACTCCTAACAGACATACTCCTAACAGACCGACTCCTAACAGACCGACTCCTAACAGACATACTCCTAACAGACATACTCCTAACAGACATACTCCTAACAGACCGACTCCTAACAGACCGACTCCTAACAGACATACTCCTAACAGACATACTCCTAACAGACCGACTCCTAACAGACATACTCCTAACAGACATACTCCTAACAGACATACTCCTAACAGACCGACTCCTAACAGACATACTCCTAACAGACATACTCCTAACAGACCGACTCCTGACAGACCGACTCCTAACAGACATACTCCTAACAGACATACTCCTAACAGACATACTCCTAACAGACCGACTCCTGACAGACCGACTCCTAACAGACTCCTCACAGACTCCTTACAGACTCCTTACATACTCCTAACAGACCGACTCCTGACAGACATACTCCTAACAGACCGACTCCTGACAGACCGACTCCTAACAGACATACTCCTAACAGACATACTCCTAACAGACCGACTCCTGACAGACCGACTCCTAACAGACATACTCCTAACAGACCGACTCCTGACAGACCGACTCCTAACAGACATACTCCTAACAGACATACTCCTAACAGACATACTCCTAACAGACCGACTCCTGACAGACCGACTCCTAACAGACTCCTCACAGACTCGTTACAGACTCCTTACATACTCCTAACAGACCGACTCCTGACAGACCGACTCCTAACAGACATACTCCTAACAGACCGACTCCTGACAGACCGACTCCTAACAGACATACTCCTAACAGACATACTCCTAACAGACCGACTCCTGACAGACATACTGCTAACAGACATACTCCTAACAAACATACTCCTAACAGACAAACTCCTAACAGACATACTCCTAACAGACATACTCCTAACAGACCAACTCCTGACAGACCGACTCCTAACAGACTGCTTACAGACTCCTAACAGACTCCTCACAGACTCCAAACAGACTCCTTACAGACTCCTTACAGACTCCTAACAGACCGACTCCTGACAGACCGACTCCTGACAGACCGACTCCTAACAGACATACTCCTAACAGACCGACTCCTGACAGACCGACTCCTAACAGACATACTCCTAACAGACATACTCCTAACAGACCGACTCCTGACAGACATACTCCTAAAAGACATACTCCTAACAGACAAACTCCTAACAGACATACTCCTAACAGACATACTCCTAACAGACCGACTCCTGACAGACCGACTCCTAACAGACTGCTTACAGACTCCTAACAGACTCCTCACAGACTCCTTACAGACTCCTTACAGACCGACTCCTGACAGACTCCTAACAGACTCCTTACAGACTCCTAACAGACTCCTTACAGACTCCTTACAGACTCCTAACAGACTCCTAACAGACCCCTTACAGACCGACTCCTAACAGACTCCTTACAGACTCCTAACAGACTCATGACAGACTCCTAACAGACAGACTTCTAACAGACTCCTTACAGACTCCTTACAGACAGACTCCTAACAGACTCCTTACAGACTCCTAAAAGACTCCTTACAGACTCCTAACAGACTCCTAACAGACTCCTTACAGACTCCTAACAGACTCCTTACAGACAGACTCCTAACAGACTCCTTACAGACTCCTAAAAGACTCCTTACAGACTCCTAACAGACTCCTAACAGACTCCTTACAGACTCCTAACAGACTCCTTACAGACTCCTAACAGACTCCTTACAGACAGACTCCTAACAGACTCCTCACAGACTCCATACAGACATACTCCTAACAGACTCCTTACAGACAGACTCCTAACAGACTCCTTACAGACACCTTACAGACTCCTAACAGACTCCTATCAGACTCCTAACAGACTCCTATCAGACTCCTTACAGACACCTTACAGACTCCTAACAGACTCCTAACAGACTCCTATCAGACTCCTTACAGACTCCTAACAGACTCCTAACAGACTCCTTACAGACTCCTATCAGACTCCTTACAGACTCCTAACAGACTCCTAACAGACTCCTTACAGACTCCTATCAGACTCCTTACAGACAGACTCCTAACAGACTCCTTACAGACCCCTAACAGACTCCTAACAGACTCCTAACAGACTCCTTACAGACTCCTATCAGACTCCTTACAGACAGACTCCTAACAGACTCCTTACAGACCCCTAACAGACTCCTAACAGACTCCTTACAGACTCCTATCAGACTCCTTACAGACTCCTAACAGACTCCTTACAGACTCCTATCAGACTCCTTACAGACAGACTCCTAACAGACTCCTTACAGACCCCTAACAGACTCCTATCAGACTCCTTACAGACTCCTAACAGACTCCTTACAGACTCCTTAAAGACTCCTAACAGACTCCTTACAGACTCCTAACAGACTCCTTAAAGACTCCTAACAGACTCCGTACAGACCGACTCCTGGACACGACGACTGAGTAGACGAAGGCTCAGAGACTGATCATGCTTCAGAGGGAGACACCGCCAGGACCCTCAGAGACTCTTCATCCTGAACAGTCCTCTCCTGGTTCTCTCATGAAGCCTCCTCTCCAACACTTCTACAAAGTGTCCTCTCCTCTGTGGACTGCATCATCACCTCACAACATATTTCCTGTCACCTTCCATATCTTCTCCTGTTGGAGTGACTCTCCTCTCGTCTTCTTTCCTCTCTGAAGAGAAGAGCTCTCCTCTTCCTTTACTCCTTCACTCACAGATTGAAGATCCTCTCATTCTCTCCATGTCTTTCTACTTTCATCCTCCTCTAAAACGTCTCATTTCATCCCCTCTCCTCTCTAACGACTCCTCATTCTCTCCTCTACTCTTCTCATACCATCAGAGCTGAAAGTGTCAAAGGAGGTTAAATTGTTTATTTTATGAGAACAAATTAACAAGACTGTGTATCATTGACATTTTAAAATATATTTGAATGAGATTGTGATGAAAAATCTGATATGTTGAAATGTCACAACACTTCCTGTGAGATGACATCGATAAACGAGACCCAAGAATCCAGAGGCTTCGTTAAGGAGGCAACAGCTCGATGTTCATTTACTCAAACTAAATTTGTATGTTAATGATGTAAGCACACAGTGTAAAACAAACATCACCATCAGTGATGTCATCGTTGGTTTGTGAACGTTATAAATCCTCCAGTTCAGATTCTGTCCGTCACCATCTTGTTAGTTCAGAGCGGTTTGGAGGAGGAAGTGACCATATTTGGACGAGCTGGGGGAGGAGCCAGAGGTGGAGCTGACCGATCTGATCGGAAACCTGACGATACTACGTCCCGCCCACCGATAGCTGTAACCTGACTGCACCACAGGCCTGTCAATCAAACAGACACGCCCCCAAAAACAGGTCTTCTTGAATCTTCTTTTCTAATGAATGAGGGATTATTTTCAGATGGACCTCCAGAAAACTAAGAAGAAGGAGTGACTTTAGCTAACAACACCGAGATAACTGATGGACACATTTTATTCACTTTGGATTTGATGAGAGAAGTTGAATGGGAGTCTATGGAGCCGGAGGCTTTTTGGAGCCGACCTCTAGTGGCACTCGCTGGTATTGCAGCTGAAGACACTTCTGGATCGGAACCATTTTTCAGACCTGAAGCTACGAATTCTTTCATATAGAGTCTGTAGGTGTAAAGTACATGGTGTAAGTTTATTTATGGTGCGTTCAAATCCACTTTTGCCAGCTTGACAGGTCACTATTATAACAGCAGATCCTTGAGGTTGTAGAAAGATCTCTTCTCTGCAGATAAAACAGATCTGCTCATGCAGATGGATCAGATTGATGTTCACATAAATCATCTTTCACACTGTAATCTTTTCACAGACACATATTACCATCTTAATTATGTGCTCTGACAAAAACAGTACAATACTGCAGCATTGACTTCAAACTGGGTGTTTGTGTTTTCATCTGTCTTGAGATGGTTTTAGGTTTTAGGACCATAAACTGTGTTCAGATGGTCACAAATACATTTGCTATTTAAAACAATGTGGGAGCTGAATGGAAAATCGGAAACTCAGTCTGTCTCAACCTAACAAAGACACTTGGCTGGACGTGGTGCTGCTTTGCACCGGGGGAAAGATAAAGTGTAAGTGTGTGTAATATTTTGTCTCACCATAGCAGCACTACCACTAAACTCAATAACATGGAAGTTCAAATAAGAGAAGCACCAGTGGCTTTGGACCAACCAGTTGGTGGTTTTACACCGATGACACCAAGAAGATTATTTTGTTTAATAATGGAGTGATTATTCAGTGAATAAAATGTTCATTATTATTCACTGAAGCTCAAGTTAACATTTTATAATGTCTCATTTCATTATAAAGATGTTGAGTTTTGAATCATACATTACTGTGAAACTAGTAAATATTCAGAGAAGCAGTTCCAGTCAGTTTTGGTCTTTAAAATTCATCAAATGTCAACATTGTTTCCAATTAATTTCACTTTAATTGTTTAGTTAATTAATTACTCAGAGTTAATTAATCATCATTTCATCTCTCCTCTTTTTAGATGTCTGAGGAAAATAAATAATCTGTCATGTTTAGTGGGTGTTTGTAGGGACCAACAACAGACTGTTGCCCTAGAGCCAATAAGGAGGTTCAGCTGACCTTCCTGAGGGCAGCATTTAACAGCCTGTTGTCTGTCCCAACTTTTAAAAGCACAAACTGCAGATTTGTGCAAGTATGTAAGAATTTAAAGCACGTATCACTAAATCACGAGCCTGAGTTATTAACTGGGGAGCACTAATTATCAGTTTGTGTGGCTTTGACTTAAAAAATGACTCCTTAAAGACTATAAATGACTAATTCTCTTTTCAGAAACACTCCTGACCTCCACCTTTCTAGAAAACTGTCCCTCCAGACTGTCCCTTTAACAGCGACTGCTCTTCCGCTGTTTCCTCCTCTGCTCACCTTTGTGCTGCATCAGCGCCATGTCGCTGCCCACTCACGGATTTACCGTCTTACATAAAGTCATTAGTACAGTTGCTTCGTTTCTACTACGTGAACAATGCTTCGGTTTCATCTCTGCTTCTCTTCGTTCCACTGTTGCTCTGCCTACTTGCAGATTTACCCTCTTATGTAAAGTCATCAGTAAAGGGGGTCCCTTTTCACAACATTTAGACGCCCACGCAGACACCCAGCCGGAGAGGAAGATGTAGTACGAGCAATCGAACACAAAGGAGCGGGGGGGCGGAGGATAAGGAGACGTGCAGAGGGACAGATTACAATAGAGAGACAGGGATTCACTGGGAGAGATGACGAGAGGCAGATAGAGGGAAAGAGGGTGTTGACACTAAGCCGACAGAGAAGA